>NC_090742.1:133110002-133115002 GCF_036898095.1 Palaemon carinicauda | reverse complement strand
CTATTCTCCCTTTATTCATCTTTTTTGCATAGGAGTAAAGTACTTTGGGGTTTCTTTTTATATTTAGAAGTGTCCTTTCTTTTAAGTCCCTTTTTTCATTTTCTTTCGACTGTATAATCTTTTGTTCTGCATTTTCTATCTTACATTTTATTTCCCTCATTTTCCACACATTTTTTTCTTTTGCAAGATTTTTCTTCCACTTTCTAATTTTCTGAAATAAGATCCTTCTGTCTCTTGGTATGCACGTCTTTTGTTTATTGTTTTTTTTTTCGGTACATATTTTTCAACAATTTTCTCCAGTATTTTGTACAGTATGTCCGTATTTACCTGTATATTATCACTTATAAATACATTTTTCCATTCTTTATTCAGTTCTTCATTCATTTCTGACCATTTTATATTCTTACTGTAAAAATTATATTTTCCATATCCTTCCCAAAGTTTTGTGCTTTTATTAATTCTGTGATCACTTGCTTTGGAATGAAATATCAATTCTATGACATTGTGGTCTGAAATTCCCGTGTTAAACACTATTATTTCTTTAACATAATTCACCTCATTCACAAATACTAGATCTAGGACATTTTCCTTTCTTGTTGGAATGTGGTTTATTTGTTGCATATTATGTTCTAATAGCATATCTTGAAGCTTTTCAAATTGCCTCTTATCTTCTGCGCTACTATTACTCTCTTTTTTATATGTATACATACAACCACTTTCTTCTATCCGTTCTTTCCAATCCACGAAAGGAAAGTTAAAATCTCCGGATAGGAGTATATTCCAGTCTTTATGGTTTCTACATATATCATCTATTTTTTCTATTATTATGTCAAACTCCTTAGTATTTGGGGGTCTGTAAACTACAATATTCACTAGTTTTTCAAATTCAAATTCTACCGCAATCAATTCACATTCTGTGTTGCTGTATTTTTCACAGACTTTTCCTTGATTTATGTCTCTTCCATATATTGCGGTTCCCCCTTGATTCCTATTTTTCTGTCTGAGAGAGAGAGAGAGAGAGAGAGACTACCTTTTATAGGCAAACATTTGATACAATCCTCTAAAACCCATTCACGAATCGTTAGCTAATAGGTTGTATAATGATTTCCTTACAGTTTGTCTGTTGATTTTATTCTTACCAGTACCAAATCATACGCATGTCGTTATTCAAATACATATATCAGAGTTCATGAAGAAAATCATCATTGGAGATAATCTATTCTAAACTTTTAAAAATATGTATTTGATACAACATGAATACTGGATAAGTATATTTTTTGGATTATATTATGTCATATATCACGGATATAAAACTACTTTTATGAATATATTAGAGTTTTATATATTGAATATGTTTATGGACTTGTATTGATCTTATTTTACTTTACAGTTTATCAGAATGCATAAGAAAAATAAAATGAATGAGAGTACTCGAGTTTCCTCTAAATCCTGTGGGGTAAATACACCGTGGAAAATTCAGGCGAAGCTAATTAATCCCTGTGGTAATTCAATAATCTTTTCCACCGGATTGATTAACTCAAAGTGCATAAAGTAATTCAAACAACTTTTCGCAGAAAGCCACTGCCGTAAGATACATAATTTAATAATTGTTATTTTGAAATATCAAAAAATCAAATGATGCTTGCAAATCTTTTCATTCTTCTCGTCTCATTTTCCAAAGTGATGATGGTTAAAGGTTAAAGGTGTCTGGTTTCAGTTCCTGTTCCATCAGAATAGATGCTCACCAGAACGTCAGTCGGGCAAGCCCAACCCTCCACTGTGGTGCCCTACCAAGCAGTAGCCTCCCCAGTACAAAGCTTAAACTCACGGTCTCGGGCGAGGATCGATCGGCTGCCAAACGAATGCTAGGCAAACACGTTACCACTGTACTAGCCAGGAGGCTCTATGTGTATTGGT
This sequence comes from Palaemon carinicauda, assembly GCF_036898095.1. Classification (NCBI taxonomy): domain Eukaryota; kingdom Metazoa; phylum Arthropoda; class Malacostraca; order Decapoda; family Palaemonidae; genus Palaemon; species Palaemon carinicauda. The sequence goes on along the minus strand of NC_090742.1, from coordinate 133,113,085 downwards.
GGGATATAATGATTAATGTGGTTACCTAGGTTTTTTTTTATGGCTCTTTTCAAGAAACATGTTCAAGATGCAATATCACAGATACAACCAATGCATATTAATCCATCATGGAAGTCTTTGCCTTGAGTTGAAATTTCGCAATCAATCATGCATTCAAACGTTGCGAACCTAGAACTAGGGCAAGCCCTTCACAGAATGTGGGAGGCAACCTTTGCGTCTTCGTATTAGTCACGCTCGGTTGACACACAAACTTTTGATGATTGGACATCACCAGTCATATTGTGACGACTATTTCGTGTACTAAATAGTCGACATTTTCGTACCTCCTGACAGTGAGGCATTTTTTTATGAATGCCCCACATTTTGGAACCTTAAAAAAAAGATATCTGTTTGGGGCTCGAGGTGAGAATGGCACATACTAGTGGTATTCTTAAATACATTCCAGAAACAGGGCATCGCTTATTTGGTTTTAAATTGAATATCGTTTTGTTCTTTGTTTATTACAAAAGATATAAGCATCAATCACCTTCGATGTCAGGATGCCAGAACACTCCAAAATCAATCAATCAATCAATCACAGGAGAGAAAAATTAATAATTATTCTTGAAATAGACGCATTTATCAACTATCTTAAAAACTTTTGGATGACGATACAGTACCAACTCGAGTAACTAACAAAAGCACCTTGCAATGCTAATATAAGCGAATTTTGTGAATGTAAAAAAAAATGGAAATTATATTAAAACACTGGTTTTTTTTTAGAAAAAGTTTACAGTAATACACCCTTCTTTACCATATTCTACGGAATCACAATAGCATTTCAAGTGGAGTTACTAAACTTCCTGTCACGCTATCTGAGTACTTTCCCCTACGGTTATGTTCAACATGCATAGGATTTTATTCACAAATTTAATAAATTGCATACTCTCGTCAACAATATACAAACTCTTCATTCTGGACGTGAATTCATTATTTACAAAGGACCCGGTAAGTGATGTTCTAAGTTTCTTAAGTGATAAATCAATCCCTTGTGATGATTGATTGATTTTGGGTTTTGTAGTCTCATGTGGGCTCCTGCTAGTCACTTGACTTGTTTGGGCTGTTTTGTGATGAACATTTTTTTGTTTTTTGTTTTTTTCCATTGCTCGTTGTATCGGCTTTGATTTGGGTTGTTTGGATTTGGATAAAGCAAACATGTCATCAATGTTCTCGTCATGAAGGCGAATAAGAAGTTGCTTTGCTGCAGCCCAATGTTTCTAAATAATTTAGAACAGCTTTAGGTAATAGCTACACTTATACTGTAATAGCTGCTAATTATAGAAGATGTAATATATTTTTCGTTTGCACAGGCTTTAAAAGAAGCCGGGATTTCCCGGGAAAGAAAAAATAAAATCCGTTGAATTTTCCCGGAAAAAAAAAACTAAGCTAATAAGCCCTTGTTTATATATATACATATATATATATATATATATATATATATATATATATATATATATATATATATATATATATATATATATATATATATATATATATATATCGAGGGACTATTGAGATTAATTGACTGACTTTGAGTTTTCTGGCATCCTGATATCGAGGGTCATTGAAGCAGATATCGTTTGAATAAAATGGAGACTCAATTTAAAACTATTAAAGCGATACCCGTTTACAAGTTAATTGGCTTTTAGAAGATTTGCTTCTGATTTAAATATAAAGATACCACTAGCATAGAACAACATATTCTGCACAATAATCTTTGCAAAGTGCCAAAAGGTGCCAAAAGTGGGGGCATTCAGACATTAAATACCCCACTGTCAGGGGTACGAAACAGTCATCTAAGTATGTTGGCCATACCATTAGTAACACCCTTTTTACTGCTTATTAAAACAAAACACATATCGAATCGGAAATTTACATACAGTAATACCAAGTGGAGATTGTGACAAACTATTAGGGAATAGCTGGCTGATCTCTATCTCCAAAAAAAAAGAAAAGAAAATATGAGTTTGAAAACTCTGGGAAAGATATTAAACGCAGACAAGCTTTCTTCAAACCAACTCTACCCTAAGGTAGAGAAAGTTTATAGATATAGGATAGATACATATAAATCGTTCAGAGCCATGGTTTCTAAGTTACCGTCAGAAATGAGTTCAAAAACTGTTATATATTCTGAATGATGAAGTCTAGATATGAATGCTGAAATGAATTTGGGAAATTAATAGAAGTTATAATATTTTAACTTCTTCTTAAGGTTAAATGATTATGAAACGTTACATGTATACCACATTCTCTGAATTGAATCTAAATTTTTCGAGTTCCTTGCAATCTATTAATATAAAAAAGATACAATATTAGGAAACTATTACGTACAGCTCATACCATCAATGTTGCCTCTCTGAATCAACACACACACATTTACACACAAACACACACACATACACACACACCCACCCACACACACACACACACACACACACACACACATATATATATATATATATATATATATATATATATATGCATATCTCTCTTTCCGGTCACGTCCAGCTACCCTCGTTACTCGAGTGGGTGAGTATCCATATCTACATAAGTATTTAGCTGTCATTTTTGTCGGGTTGCGTATGCTACTGAATGTACATACAGTATATATATATATATATATATATATATATATATATATATATATATATATATATATATATATATATATATATATATATATGTGTGTGTGTGTGTGTGTGTGTGTGTGTGTGTGTGCGCGTTATGTGTGTATGTATGTGTGTACAGTATATGTATATATAGATAGATAGATAGACAGATGGATGTAGTAGGTTGGCCTGGGCACCAGCTACCTGTTGAGATACTACAGCTAGAGAGTTATGAGGTCTTTTGACTGGCCAGACAGTAGTACATTGGATCCTTCTCTCTGGTTACGGTTCAGTTTTCTTTTGCCTACACACACAAACACACACGTACACGCACACAGAATAGTCTGACCTATTCTTTACACATTCTCCTCCACTTCCTATACCTGACAACTTTGAGATTACCAAACAATTCTTCTTACTGCACTGTAATTGTTC
>NC_090742.1:133087022-133099522 GCF_036898095.1 Palaemon carinicauda | reverse complement strand
CAAAGCGCAATGCCTCTGAGATAGTTTGTGCTGAAGAAAATAAGTGTGTTCTTGTAGATAACTTGGGTTTTTCTACCTCAGCATCATCTGAGGAAGATCCGGATGATGGATTTGAAAGTAATGAAAGTAATCCTTTTGATATAGATCGCTCTATGCTGTATATGTCTGGTTTGGTTTTGAAAATGTCATTGCTGACATTTCTGGTCTGAATGATGTTTGGCCACCTACTGCAAGCGATATTAAAATTCATAGTGCTGAAACATTAATTCCTCCAAAATTGTTCAATTTCCTTGCATGGGTTACTGGAGTTTCAGATGAGGTTGAGTTGGGAAAGTATGTGGCAACTACTGATGATAACAAACGAAAGCTCTCTATTGCGCAAGACCTTGTGAACTTAGCATCAAAGGGGAAAAGGCCAATGCCAAAGCATGTTGCTCTTGGGATGACTATGCGGCATATGACTGGGTCATCAAATATTATTGGTATTCTGAATGGTTTGGGGCATTCATGGAGCCATACTACAGTGCTCGAACATGATACAGCACTGGCGAACAGACAACTTGACAGCAAAAGTCTTGTGCCAGAGGGCTTTGCCAAAGGGTTGCATACCACCATTGTCTGGGACAATAATGATTTCAGGGAAGAAACAGTGATTGGGGGTGGGACTACTTATAATACTAATGGTCTTCTTCTTCAAATGTCTAGGCCAGGGCTTGATGATGTGCAACCAACAACCTCAGATACTGTACAACCTGCTGCATTGAAACGTAAAAGAAGCAGGAAGCGTGCCATAGATGCACCCCCTAATGTAATAGAGATTTACCACAAGAAAAGACGAGTTGGCCCATCACCTCGAACTGGTGAAAACAGCATGCTTGATGCCAGGTCAGTACAGTTCCATCTCGTGAGAAAAATTCGCAGCAATAGGCCCTACTTAATTTCTAATTCATGATTATTTGCTATGGTGGGAAAAACACTACTTTATCTCCAAAGGATTCTTGTCAATTTTGCTAGGTTTATGAGGGTAAATTTGACTCTGGTTCTATTTTCGGTGTCCTTTTATTGTTGTTGGTTCTATTTTTGGTGTCATTTTATAGTTGTGATCTCTTAAAGTCTGTAAAAGTTGAATTTGATTTTGGTTGCACACTTAAAGCAAAGGATAATGGACAGTGTAGTTCATAATACAAACACCAGGGTGCTGTTGTTTACATTTCTATTGCATAATGTTAATCACATGTTATGATACATATGTACAACACTGTACTCATTCTTAAAAACTGTAAATAAAATGTTTTCTACTGAATATAAATCATCCTTGTGTTTTTGGTCATTTTCACTTCTGATGACTATTTGGTTACATAATGGCCTATAACTAATTAAGGAGCAACTATTTTTGCGGGAACTTTGCATATTCTGATTGTCCTGAGCCCCATGGATCAAAATCAAGTGGAATCAACTAGCCCCCTACAGCTTATGCCCCATGGCCTATATGTATGCTTGTATATATGTATACAACAATATACATTATATATAAATTATATATATATATATATATATATATATATATATATATATATATATATATATATATATATATATATATATATATATATATACATTTATGTTTGTGTGTGTGTGTATGAGAACATCTGTGAGTATACCTGCATATCTTTCTAGCTTCAAAAGTGTACTGTATGTCGTTATTTTACACACTTTTATAGTCTTACGGCTTCCCGGATTTCCTTTATTGAGTAACTTCAAAGTTTGAAACCTTCCATCAGTTTCCATTTTATGCGTCCCATGTCGTCTCTTGTATTTGTTCGAGTAGCGAAAACAGAACTCGGAGTAAACAAAAGATGTGACTCGTGTGCAAGTTTCCTTTTTATTGCCATTTCTGTATGCATACGCTCTCGGTGGTAAGAGGGCTTGCCTTACCTGGGCCCATATTTTATTCCTTTCATAGTTTTTCTCGTCGAAACGTATTTTAGTTTTATTTCAGCTTCAGATTTTTTTATCCTTGTCTGGATATTACTTGAAAAAAGAAGGAGATATATATATTTTTTTTTAGCATCCCCATTTTGTTGTTTTTTTCAATCGGAGTATCGTTTTGATATAGCCAATTCACTGAGAAAACCTGACCAGATATGACAGAAGCAAGATCTAAACCATTGAAAAACTTTGTTTATGTTTAAAACTTGTGATATGAAATCTAGGTACAAGTCAACTATTATGGAAAAACCTGGTTCTAATATTTCAATAGGGTTATTTCAATTATCGAATAATCAGAGAATTATATTGACAATAGAAAATTTTACAATAAGCACAAGATAACTGGACTACATTCTCCTCAGAAGCCTTCGTTTGTGTTATTAGGTATCGTCCACTTCCAATATATTTTGTTTGTTTTGTTTTGGAAAGTTAAAGATACACTCTACAGTACAGTGAGTACTTGATCTTAATTGCATTGTTACTCCCAAACCTTTAGTTCGGGTAAAATTGATTTCCTTTAAAGTGTTTATGTTTTTTTTATCAATTGAATCAATTTGGGTTATTCAATAATATAGAATGATGGTTTCTACCATTATCAATGGAACTGCTACTGCTACTGTTATTACAACTACTACTATAACTCTTCATATTTATCCTGGTACTTATACTAGGGATAATCCAATTATTACTAAGAATACTACTCTCACTGAACAGATGATAATAATAATAATAATAATAATAATAATAATAATAATAATAATAATAATAATAATATTAATAATAATAATAATAATAATAATAATAATAATAATAATAATAATGGAACTGATATACATTGATTATTTTTGGCTTTTATCTAGGTAAATTCAAATATGCATATATCACACAATCATTATTTGACTTATTCAAACATCTAACATATGAAAAGAATTATTAAGAGGAAATTAGATATTTTCCAAGAATGAGATCCTCTATAAACATGAAAAATATCATCCATAAATGGAATAATAAAATGAAATTTTTTGAAAAAAACATATCAAAATTCCTACATCTGAAGTCTAGAGATTCTCTGGCATAATTCTCTTCAGAAAGATAATTGAAGAGAGACGATCGTTCAAAGGAACTTAAGCAGATTCCCACCTGACATTCCCAGCACCAGCTGAAAACGTAGTCATTACTCGTCATGACTTTGTTCCTTCCGTTTATATTTTACGGTGACGACGATTTTGGAAAGTTATGATTTCGGTGTCTTAGAATGGGAATGGTCTGGAGAGAGTGGGCTTTTTCTACACAGGCGATGCCCTGATATTCACGGTAATGCAATGGAGATTTTTAAATTATAGGTATTTACAAAAATATCACGAACAAATATATATAAATATGTATAAAAATATATATACATACGCACACAAACATATATATATATATGTGTGTGTGTGTGTGTATGTATATATATATATATATATATATATATATATATATATATATATATATATATATATATATATATATATATATATATATATGTATATATGTATATGTATATGTATATATATATATATATATATATATATATATATATATATATATATACATATATATATACATATATATATGTTTGTATATATATATATATATATATATATATATATATATATATATATATATATATTTATATATACAGTATATATATATATATATATATATATATATATATATATATATATATATATATATATATATATATATATACATATATATATATATATATATATATATATATTTATTTATATATATATATATATATGTATATATATATATATATATATATATATATATATATATATATATATATATATATATATATATATATATATATATATATATATATATATATATATATATATACCTCATATGGTGTCAAAGCCTCGTAGTTTCAAATGACTAGGCAAGGCAGCTAGCTATCAATCATGTCAGCAGATTCACTGAAAGAATTCGGTACTACCTAACTACTGGTAATCAAATTGAATGTTATTATTTGGGTCAAGCAGTGAGTCGGGAAATTTGGTAAAAAGCATAATTATTAAATGATGACATATATCACGTCTTCCAAGGCTGCTGTAGAAGAGGGTGAATGTTGTTTGGTGTTTTGCTCTTTAGAAAACATATAATCCTAGAAAAAGAAAAAGAAGATCTCCAGAAGATTATGATAGATGTATGAATGCCATTTTCAGATGAATCTCTGGCTCAGGTTTTTAGCCTGATTCTTCCAAGAGGGAACACAGTATACAAAACATTTAGGTGAAGGTTGAATATTTTTGAGGTAAGGTGACACCAATAATTGTAGAACAGATAAATACACGAACTTACAATCACAAAAATTTAAGCCATTAATTTTTGAAGATTTTTTAGATGTCTGGTAAGATTGTGGGTACACTCGGGCATACTATTCGATCTTATTTCTCTCTCTTTTTTTTTTTTAAGTTTTTATAGTTTATATAGGATACATATATTTTGATATCATCGCTCTTCTTAAAATATTTTATTTTTCTTTGTTTCCTTCCCTCACCAGGCTATTTTCTCTGTTGGAGCCCCTGGGCTTATAGCATCCTGCTTTTTCAATTGAGGTTGTAGCTTAGCATGTAATGATAATAATAATAATAATATCGGTTATGTCCCTGCCTTGCGATATGTCGGACGAGTATTCAAAACCGGCTTAAGCTCGATATTTACATTCATTGTCATAAACCTCATCATGATAGGGATGAGAGATTTGGGGAACCCAATAGGTCATTTCTGCTGAGTCAGAAGCGGACATTGCCTGGTCGTCCCTAGTCCTAACTTAATGGAGAGGAAGGCTTGGGCGCTGGTCTTATGAATATAATGTCAACCTAGCACATTGTCACACTAGTGTATTATTAATGTCCCTTACCTCTGCCATTCATGAGTGACCTTTAAACACGAGTATGAGTATATGGAAGCATGTTTGTAGATTCATTTAATCCTGTTGACTAAGGCAACAACTCTCTTCGATTTTACACCGCTAGAGAGCAATAGTCATCTTTTAATATTGGCCAGAATAGTTTTATAGACATTCTTATTAGCAAGATACAGCTCATTAGTTTATAATTCACATAATAAGCCTTTTATATTGTAGACATGATAAATAAATTATTCTTTACTTCAAGATAAAAATCCAATGACTGTTACATTAGCCACCCACACCCACCTACACACACACAGACATATACACGCACACAGACACACACACACACACACACACATATATATATATATATATATATATATATATATATATATATATATATATATATATATATATATATATATATACAGTATATATAATTCTATATAATCCATTTGTGTATTATTATTATTATTATTATTATTATTATTATTATTATTATTATTATTATTATTATTATTATCTTTAGTTATTATTATACTGATATCTATAACATATAAAGTAAAATTAATCACTTGACATTATATTTCTATAATTTCTTATTTAATGATTTTCGTTGTACGTAACTTATGTTCAAATAAGTACATGAAGACATTCAACACGTATATACTCTTGTCTTGCACTATTTCAGTAAATCATTCCGTAACTGAATGCATTTTCAAAATATCTTTAAGAATTGATAAATTATGAAAAAAAGATATGAATATTAAGAAATAAGTTGAATTTCCATTGCAGAGCAAAGTTCTTTAGGTAGGGATATAGCGAACACTATTTTTCTCACGGCGTAATTCTTTCTCAAGTTATGATTCACTAACTAAAATTAAATTTAGTATTACCTGCAGAAATGACAGATGTAGAAGCCGATGGTGAAAAATTTGAATTTCTATTAAACTGGTTATGAATCGACTAAAATGATAGAATATATATATATATATATATATATATATATATATATATATATATATATATATATATATATATATGTGTGTGTGTGTGTGTGTGTGTGCGCATGAGTATATGCATGCGTTTGTATGTGTGTATGTATGTTTGTATTACGATATGAAAGCACTATAGGCTATATATAATATGATTTTCCTATATTTTTATCGTGAGAATGATGATCTGAATGAAATAATAATAATAATAATAATAATAATAATAATAATAATAATAATAATAATAATAATAATAAAAAGATGAAGAAGAAGAAGAAGAAGAAGAAGAAGAAGAAGAAGAAGAAGAAGAAGAAGAAAATATTTGAACCCTTCTCTGATCAGTAACATAACTATAAAAAATTTCATGGAAACACATTCCCATTACTATTCACTAAATGATATAAACAGATGACACTAAATTGCAAAGCAGATTTCAGAAGCTTATATTAATGTTGTTCTCAGAAGACAGATTCGAGTTGAATTGGATTAATTGGGACGAACTATGTAATGGCTCACTTAAAGTCAATCTCCTCATGATTGACATCCCCGTTTGTTAACTTGTTACGTTATGTACGAAGTTGCTATTCAGCTCTCGGTACTTAACTGAGCTATGTGAGTTTGCTCTTAAAAATGTAATGGCAGGGAATGTCAGTATTCCCAGTCAAATAATCACTTCGGTATTACAAATACGGGTTCTAGATTATATCATATACTGTATACACAAATATATAAATACACATATATATACACCCACACACAAGTTATAAACAATATCATTCTTATAAACTTTTGTAATTAACTTCAGAACTTTGTTTTTAATTCATTACTGTAAAACAATATTACAAATTTGTATAATGTATTTTCGAAAAAAAAAAAAAGATTGGTCTAACTTACAATATTTGAATTTGTTTACAGATCTCAAGAGGTGCAGCTATAATACATATGTGGAAAGTTAGTGCCCAAATTATTATTATTATTATTATTATTATTATTATTATTATTATTATTATTATTATTATTATTATTATTATTATTATTTAAATCACTTTAATTATGAAAATTATTATAATTATCAAAAATATTAAAATTATTATCATCAAAATTATTGAAATTATCATTATCTTTATTATTTAAATTATTGAGATTATGAAAATTATTATTATTACTAGAAAAATAAATCCAGTTATCGAAACTTTCACGATGTTGGTGTAAAATTTCAACCCAAAAGAAATTATTTTTTTTATTAATTAGAAATTCTCCTAAATAAGTTTCCCGTTATTGACATAACCTTAATTGAAAAATCGCTGAGTGTCTCGTTAAAGTGTTCCACTTTTAGTTGAAGCATTTCTTCAAATAAGAATTATTAAGGGGGAACTACTTGCCAATGTTTCATAGTTAAAAATTACGAGTAAACAGACTAACCGAAATGTCATTTTATGTTTATTAATGTTAGTTGAGTGTTTACTACTAAATGAAAGTTGAATGGGAATAAACAAAGTTAATGATATTTATAGTTTTTTTACATAGTTGTCAAATATGATTTTCCTTTACTTTCCGGTAAGCATTTCTAGTTTTATAATACCCAAACACTTTATATGAAAAAAAGAAAAAAAAAAACTTTTAAACCCTCTATGTATGGAATTGCTTTACTAATATTGTAATGATGATTTCTCTCTGGCAATGATCATGAGGTTGCATTGATGGTTTTTTTTTATTTTTTTGTCTTGCAAAGATATCAAGTCTTTTTTTTAATCAAAAGTATATCATTGATTAATATTTTTTAGTTCATTACCCCCCCCCCCCAAAAAAAAATACTTATTTCTATGGAGAATTTTGACAATTGTTTATCTTTATGCTCAACTATATTACTAAAATGAGGGAGTATATAAAATCATGAGTTGATCTCTCTCTCTCTCTCTCTCTCTCTCTCTCTCTCTCTCTCTCTCTCTCTCTCTCTCTCTCTCTCTCTCTCTCTCTCTCTCAGAAAATCTTATATAGTCATACGAGCGACATCTCAAAGTAATCCTGGAAGCGATTATTCGTCAATTTATAGCTTCATCTCCTATTTCCGTAATGTTTCTTTAGTAACAGTAATAATACGCTTGGAAAACATAGTGGATGTGACGTCATCCACTAAGGAATTATTTCACCATTCTATACTTGCTTTTATAACAATTCGAAGGAGGTTAAGATCGAGAATTTTAGATTGAAATATTGTATATGACAAACAAGAAAAAAACATTTAATTATTTGATTTCTATGTTTCGTATATTTCATTTAAAGATACTGATAGTTAAGTGCAGTGAGACCGTTATCTTATATGGCATGAAAGTGATTAAAATGGGAAACGGGGATTATTGACTGATTTTACTCCGTTTTCAATAGTTTCATTACGGAAAAGTATTTTACAGGACGGAGCACGATTACTATAGTTAATGATGACTTGACATAAAGATTCACGGGAACGTAAAATGTCACAAAACCTTAACTTGAATTAAGAACATAATTCTAGATATTCTAAGGTGCTCTGTTTGTTTACATAGCTAATTTTACATAGTTAATCATAGCCCATAGGGTATCGGCAACAGAGAGGAACACAGAGGGAGTTACTAAAGTAATTTACATTTGATAATCACATTCTAAGTTACGAGACAGAACGAGGCCTAGACCGGCCTATCTCTCTAAGATAACGGAGAATCACTGACTCGTTCATCAGCTGGGATTTCCTGATGGCGTCCCAGGTGGGTTTGGGCATGCGAGGGAACCCTCTCTTCCTGGGGGCTAGGACAGCGGTCGCCAACCGGTAGTCTAGGAAAAAATTTGGCTGGTCCGAGGAAAAATTGGAACATTATTTCATTTTTTTTTTCTTAACCCTCTTTAGGAAACCCTGGTAAAAATAGCACAGAAGACAGATAGTTCAGCACTACCAATTTAGAATTTTAGGGTGATTTAACATTAAAAATTTTAATCCAACATTTAACAGAAAAGAACAAAAATTAATAACTAACAGCATTATAAATTACAATGAAATAAACATTATTAATGAGAATTTTCCCTAATGCATTATAGGGCTAGCAACTTGCATCGTCTAGTGCAGTGGTTCCCAACCTGGGTGAAATTTCCCCCTGGGGGGAAATTTGAAGCTACCAGGGGGGAAATAATTACACTACCTACTAACTAAAAAAAATATCAGGTGAAAAAGCTAGCTCTGATATTGATACACTGGTGCACAAGAAGCAGCCTCAACCTTCTCACTAATTCAATTCAGAAGTGGAAGAATAAACGAAAGTCCTTTTATTTTGCTACTAGCTGCTCTCCTTATACTGATAAACAAAAAGTTACAGAGTAAAATGGATAGAGAGCGGTTAGTAACAACTAACCTCATAGCTCTCTCTCTCTCTCTCTCTCTCTCTCTCTCTCTCTCTCTCTCTCTCTCTCTCTCTCTCTCTCTCTCTCTCTATATATATATATATATATATATATATATATATATATATATATATATATATATATATATATATATATATATATGTGTGTGTGTGTGTGTGTGTGTATGTATGTATGTATATATATCCTCTTATTCGTAATCTCATTAACTCTTAGTTGCATGTATTGTATATATGATATTTGATTGAGGTGAACTAGTTATCAACAGTAATAAGTTCGAAAAAAAAAATAATTTCCCAATGCATCTGAGATATGTTTAATCAATTTCCGTACATCATAAAACTTTTCCGTATACAAACTCGTAATTATGTATGGAATTATCCGATTTATTACTATGTTCAACTGAATAAATTACTCGAAAACATTTTTATAGAGCGGTGGATTTAATAATTAATGGAATTTTTAATATTAATGAAAGACAACAGCATATAACTCGTTCCGGTGAACTGTTGCAAATATGGTTGATATCTGCCTAGGGTAATATTTTGGTTTTCTTTTACACTAGAGAATTTACACAACAGTAAATAAATTATAATTTTGTATTTTAATGTTATAAAAAGATTTTCCCTGAAATCTAATATGAACAAATAAAGATTTACCAATCCATTTATCTTCTTCTCTTCCTCTGCTTCATTTTCAATTTATATGAGCCCATTCTGTTATTCTCCTTGTCCTTCTATCATCTGCTATAATCATGAAAAGTCCGGACCATGTTCTTAGAATGTCCTCTACTTTAGCTTGCTCTCGTACCCATGTTGCTCTTTTTCTGTCTCTTAGTGTTATTTTCATCATTATTCTTTCCATAGCTCTTTGAGTTGTTACTAGGTTATGTTCTAAGGCTTTAGAAAGGCTACAAGTTGCTGATATATAAGTTAATACTGGTAACCACCATCTGATTAAATAGTTTTCTTTTTAGAGAAAGGGGCATTTTACATTTCATAGTCCCATTTTGTTTATAAAAAAAGCTCTTCATTCTATTTTTATCCTTCTTTTAATTTCGGTCTAATGTCCTTGGAGAGCACTAACTGTGTGTCCTAAGTACTTATACTCATAAACACTCTCTAGAGGATCGTTCATAACCCTCATTTATTATCTCTCTGCATTTTCATTGAACATTATCTTAGCTTTACTCATATTCATTTTCATTTCTACATTTCTGCTTTCTCTATTCAAATCTTGTATCATCTATTGCAATATCCTTCATGATTCATTAAAAAGAACTATGTCATCTGCAAATATCAAGTTGTTAAAGTATCCTCATTAATATTAATACCAACATTTTCTAAATCTAAATGTTTGAAAACTTCTAGGCATATGATGAATGATTTAGGAGATATTCGAGTCATCTTTCATACAATTCTTGGTATCTTTTCGCCATAAGGAAAATTGTGTTGAACTGGGGTGATAGGTACATCAATATTTTTAAGAAGTCATTGCATTCATATATCTACAGATGCATATATACAGCAAAGCTGAACTTTTTCTCTCTCTCTTTGTATGTTTACGCAAAGGTACATTTCCCTTGACTCGTTTTCCATGTTTATTAAACCAACAACACCATTTATATATTCATGACTTGTCCTCATGCTGCCAAACAAAATTTGTTTCTTTGCATTCGCATTTCACAAAAAGATATCTGTATGAATATAAGAGTGTTCCCATAAGAAGACTAAATCTACTCATAGCATAACTCTTTTTCATCCTAGATATGGTTAGATTTCTGATACTTTTTTTTTTAGATAATATCAATCTTAAAAGGTAAAGAGGTATTGACACGCATTATAGATTTTACTATATTAGGATAAATCTTCCTTAACACATTTTCCCGTAAACAAAAGTAAACAGTTGGGAGATCTAACGACTTTTAACCGATTAAGAATTACAAAAGATATCAATTGATGCCGAATCTCAAAATTATTATGAAACAAGAAGAAAAGCAAAGAAAATCTTAAGGAATCAGCCAATGTTTGATACATGTTAAAGACGGTGTCTTTACGAAACTTTACAACACCAAAACAAAACTAAAAATGCTCATAGACGTTCATTTTTCATTATATTCAAAATAATTGTCAATCTCATAATAGTTTTGTAAAATCTTTAACACATCGGTAATCAGAAATACCTATGAAGATTATTTGAAATTTCATATCAAATATTGGTGTATTAGATATACTAACTTGGATATACTAACATATATAGGAAGCAAACTGACTTATGTAGTGTGTTTTAGCGAGATTACCTTTTTATTATTTTTCTTTTTTGAAGATTTAATTGCTATTGTAAAAAATGCCTAAATATTCGTTTGAAGGATTACGCTCAACATTTAAAAAGCATATGAAATAGAACTCTGGAGTTGAAACAGTGAAATCCATATGATAAGTTTTTTTATGTGAGACTAGAAAGAATCTGTTTACCTTGTTAACTGACCTCTTCGATATAGATATTGACATAAATAGAATGCTTTTATTAACAAGTAAACTTTCCTGGAATTGTATCCACAAGAAAAACATGGAGTAACCAGTCTGGTTGATAGGCTAAGGGAAAAGTAAACCTTTTTGTGGAAAGGGTAAATATTGACTTCTGCCCTTGCTCAGTTCTCAATATGAATGCAAATGTTGATTGGCTGGCATCTCAACCAAAACGCAAAGTATTTTCCAGTAAAAATATCTTATCTTCCATTCCCTACCAACGCACTTCGGGATAACTTTACTTCCAATATGTTTATGATTATAACTAAGATATATTTGTAATATATATTCAAAGCGCCTAGATTATTTGAGATGGCCACTGGAATTTAGAAGATGTCTAGGAGAGACTATATAAACAGAAGAAATATATATAATATGATTTAATATAATATAATATAACATTTGCCTTTTTTATCTTGTTATTCATATAATCGATATTGAATAAAAAAAGCATAGCCTTTAAATATAACATTATATTATTTTCTTACTCAATTCTACGAATTAAGAATAAACTTTACCTGAATGCAAGAATCATACTATTATACCTGGTAGAGAATAAACTTTATGGGGAGTTGTTTCTTCCAGGTTCTAGTCGTGTTTCTACTTAATTATTTGTATTATTGAATAACATTCAGCTTTAATACCTTTTTCACTTTGCTGAAAATATGTCATTCT
>NC_090742.1:133064522-133084522 GCF_036898095.1 Palaemon carinicauda | reverse complement strand
ATCAAAATGTTTATATAAAAAGAGATGGAAAAAATCGGCCACTTTCTTCCTGATAAGCGAGAGATCCAGACCGCCTTTCTTTGGAGGAATTTATGAAAACAAAATGCATCTGGAGGCAGAAGATGAAACGGTATCCCTGCAGGTAAAGCGAAGGATTTTCGAAACGCACTGAATATGATTTTTGCCGGTGAATGAACTCATTTTGATTAGGGAAGCATCATTTTCGGTGCTCAAGAAGCAGATGGAATCTCGGTAATATCTTCCATGCCCACGAGGGAATGTATCTTCGAAATCTAATAACACCGTCGTGAAAATGACTTAGGGGATATTTGTGTAAATCCGATATATTTTATCGGTGAAAGAGAAATTAATAAATTATAGTTCAGATAAAGATTATTGTTCGTAAAATATAATATTGGAATAACTCATTACATCTCTTGTAGTTTATTTATTTCCTTATTTCCTTTCCTCACCGAGCCATTTTTTTTTTCTGTTAGGGCCCGTGAGCTTAAAGCGTCCCGCTTTCACAACTAAGGTTGTAGCTTAGCCATTAATAATAATGATAATAATCAAAATGCTGAAAGTCGTTGTTATAGGACATAATCTAAGCGTTACTTTTGTTCGGATCATGGAATTATTAGCAAAATAACATCTTGATCTTTCTCTTATTCGTTTGGGAAGGAAGTCTGCGTCTTAATTGGGATACAATTTAAAATCATTCATTTCTCAAATTTCTCAGAGAAGTGATGAGAACGAGCAACAATAAAGTTACCCATTAGACACTACTTATAACGTAAAACAAATTATGTCTAAGTCAGTATAATTATTTGATCGGAATAATAAATCATCATAATACAATTAAGCAGGAAGTCTTATATCAATGGATAAATATAAGGGCCTTCTCATGAATGGTCTCCAGTATTTAATTAAAATCTCTGTACAACTTTGTAAAAAAAAAAAAGAAAAAAAATATGTAAAATTTTGGATTATAGAAATCTCTGGAAATTGCGTTTATTTAATCTTGCACATCAAATGAACCAAGTATGATTAAGCCTTATCACTCATAAATCAATGAATGATCTAATATATTAAAGCAATAACTACAATAATATTAATATTCATATAATGGACATGGACTTGAGAAAACCATGAACTTGAAATATAACCCTTTGTTATGCCAATACTCGATTTTAAAAATTGAAAGTAAAATTTACTTGAATGCAATCATATTAATCTACCTGGTAGAGAATAGATACTTAATGGAAAATTGTTTCTTCCATATTCTAGTCATGTCTCTACTTGATTATTATTATTATTATTATTATTATTATTATTATTATTATTATTATTATTATTATTATTATTATTATTATTATTATCATATTACTTACTAAGCTAAAACCCTAGCTGGAAATGCAGGATGCTATAAGCCAAAGGGCTCCAACAGGGAAAATAGTCCAGTGAGGATAGGAAATAAGGAAACAAGTAGATTCCTGTGCCTGAGTATACCCCCAAGCAAGAGAACTCTAACCCAAGACAGTGGAAGACCAAGATACAGAGGTTATGGCACTACCCAAGAATAAAGAACAATGGTTTGATTTTGTAGTGTCCTTCTCCTTGGAGAGCTGCTTACCATACCTAAAGGGTCTTTTCTATCCTTATTGAATATCCTTATACTTTATTATACCTTATATATGTCATTCTCATTTTCGTTGTATGATAAATCCTCAAAGAAAAACATCATCAAAGGATATTTTCCAACGGATCTTCCTATTTCAATGTCTAAGACGTAACGTGTGTGGAACTACACTAGCTTCCCATAAAGAATGGAAATCCATTGCAAGAATGAAATGAGAATGTATGGTTTGGAGAGACTTCAATACCAAGAACGATTCCCGAGAATTCCCCTATTCAAGAGCAGCTGAGAAACAAGGCAAAGTACTTTCTACAATTTAGCCATATATAAACGTTTTCTCGGTTATTCTTTTGTAAAAATAAAAACTTTTCCCATATATATATAAACTTTTCTAGTATCTGAATTATAGTACTAAAGTCAAAAGCCCTTTGGCGATTATCTTTTTTCATCATGCATTTTTGTTCTCGTTTCAAATTGATAAAGAAGAAATGTAGTTTCATTTTACCTTCATATTTCTGTTTGTTGATAAAGAAAGTTATAAGAACTCAAACATATATCCGCACACACACTTGTATATATATATATATATATATATATATATATATATATATATATATATATATATATATATATATATATATATATATTGTTCTTGCATCCATGCTCATTTATTATGAATGGAAAGTAGTTGTAAAAATCAAGGCTTTTATTCATTTAAAATATCTACATCTTTATTTCCTGTTGTCTAGTTTAACAAAACATAAAATGCCCTCAGTATATAAAATATCATATACTAAGTACCATCAAGATATATATATATATATATATATATATATATATATATATATATATATATATATATATATATATATATGCATATATATATATATATATATGTATATATATATATATACATATTTATTAATATATAAATCTCTATATATATATATATATATATATATATATATATATATATATATATATATATATACATATATATATATATATATATATATATATATATATATATATATATATATATATATATATATATATATATATATATATATATATGCATATATAAATAGGTGAGTATATATATATATATATATATATATATATATATATATATATTTATATATATATATATATATATATATATTAATATATATATATATATATATATATATATATATATATATATATATATAAATATATATATATATATATATATATATATATATATATATGTAAATCTATATATATATGTATATATATAAATATATATATATATATATATATATATATATATATAAATATATATATATATATATATATATATATATATATATATATATATATATATATATATATATATGCATATATAAATAGGTGAGTATATATATATATATATATATATATATATATATATATATATATATATGCATATATAAATAGGTGAGTATATATATATATATATATATATATATATATATATATATATACATATATACATATATATATATATATATATATATATATATATATATATATATATATATATATATATATATATATATATATATATATATATATATATATATACTGTATATATATACATATATATATATATATATATATATATATATATATATATATATATATATATATATATATATATATATACATATATATATATATATATATATATATATATATATATATATATATATATATATATATATATATATATATATATATATATATATATTTAGGCTCAGGCCCTGTCATCCTGATGGAAGTTCCTAAAGGGTAGCTTCATAGGGTATATTTGACTACATTGATATTCCCAGAGAATTTTACCTCAAGGTATTCAGAATTCTAACTCCTGTAGTGAATATCCCTAAATAAATCTAATGGGGTATCGCATAATATCAAAGGACGTATTCTTGACACTCCACATAGCTATCTTCACCCCGAACAGTATTAACGCTTCGAGTGGTTATAGTGACAAGAATCTAAAAACGAGAATGAAAAGAGAGCCGTTCATAAGGTATCTCTCCTATTCCGTTTCCAGTGTGTATATGATGAAGACGGCAGCGCCCTCTTTATTCCTTTTCGTGTAGCTCTACTACTCGGTGTTTTCTCTTATGATCTCTCGTAATTTTGGATAATATTCAACATTATGATGATTTCTCCGGCCTTTTCTGCTTCTGGAAAGTTGAGTATTATCTTTACATTGTATAAATGTAAGCTCTTGTCATTTTGAATTAAATCAAAAGTGATAGTAACGTAAACAAGAGCTGTTGCCTACCGGAGGTATCCTGGATGCTCTCGCTCGCTATGCATGGGTCATTTAGTTAGCCAGAGCGACCTTCCCGGTTATTATGCTTTAATAAATCTAGCTATTTAGCTCCTCTAGGAATTCTTATATGATGCCGTTAGTTTTCAGTTCGGCGATTTAGGTAACCGATCTTGCCCATCGCGAGGCTTAGTAGCCTAAGTGTCTGGCCCTAGTACTTTCATACATGATATAAATTTTCCGAGTGTTATGTTATTGTAGCTATAGGCAAATATTTTATACATGTAGGATATTATTGAATTTTCTTCTCCAAGATTGTATAGGAGAGAGTTTCGGTGATTTAGGTAATTGATTCCCACCACACCTAGGCTAGTAGCCTAAGGGGCTTTAATATACTCTCGCACACATTCCCTGTTGTTCTTTTCTCCTCCGGAGACTAAGTTCAATCCCTTTCTCCCTCTGAGTAAGCCTTAGGCTTAGTCCTAGTGGTTCTATTTGAATAATATTCAGGTTTAACTATATTAGGATAGGTCTGTCCTGACCCAGTAACCAGAGTGACTACTTTTTGGGTTTGGGGCAGAGCATTAGAGTTTCTAGTCTGTGCTCTGCGTCTTCCTACCATAGAGAATGAGTTTCCTTTGCTAGGTTCGGCGCAGACCGATACTATATGCGACATAGACGCCGGTTTTTAACCCAGCTTTTGAAAGGCAGACTTCTTCCTTTCACTTAAAAGCTAGAGGAAAAGCCAGAGGTTCTTCTAGACGCCCTTCAAGGGGAAGGGGATTTTGGGGAGGATGCGGTCAAGGAGGCAAGGCCTCAGGTCCACAACAGCAGAAGTGAGATGCTTCCAGTAGGAGGGAGACTACATCCATTTAGGGATCGTTGGACCTTTGATCCCTGGGCCCACAGCCTAATAAAGAATGGACTAGGTTGGAGTTGGAGCAGTCCTCCACCTCAATTTCCTCAGTTCTTCCAACACTCTACCCCCGTTCTGGAAGAATATGTCCGAAAAGTTAAGTCCATCAAGTTCCAAGGAAGGCTGTCTTGTGTTCCAAAGAAGGACTCTGAAAAGCTGAGAGTCATTCTGGACTTGTCGCCACTCAACAAGTTCATAGTGAACTACAAGTTCAGGATGCTCACACTTCAACACTTAAGGACCCTACTGCCCAAAAGGACATATACCGTTTCTATAGACTTATCCGACGCTTATTGGCACGTTCCAATTAATCGTCACCTCTCCTCCTACCTAGGCTTCAAGTTACAAAGAAGACTTTACGCCTTCAGTGCCATGCCATTCGGGCTAAACATAGCCCCAAGGATT
Source organism: Palaemon carinicauda (assembly GCF_036898095.1). Taxonomy (NCBI): domain Eukaryota; kingdom Metazoa; phylum Arthropoda; class Malacostraca; order Decapoda; family Palaemonidae; genus Palaemon; species Palaemon carinicauda. The sequence continues at coordinate 133,079,263 of NC_090742.1, read as the reverse complement.
TTCACGAAGCTTGCGAACGCAGCCGTCCATCAATTACGCCTAAAGGGGATCCAAGTTGTGGCCTACTTGGACGACTGGCTGGTGTGGGTAGCATCCAGGACAAAATACATGGAAGCCTCCAAGATAGTGATCCAGTTCCTGGAACATCTGGGATTCAAGATCAACATCAAAAAGTCTTGACTATCTCCTGCTCAAAAATTTCAGTGGTTGGGAATCCACTGGAATTTGGAGTCACATCAACTTTCCATTCCTAGGAAGAAGAGGAAAAAAATATCAGGATCTGTCAAGAGACTATTGAAATCTAAACGGATATCAAGACGCGAACAGGAGAGAGTGCTGGGCTCTCTACAGTTTGCTTCGATAACAGATCCAGTGCTAAGAGCACAGCTAAAAGATGTGACAGGAGTCTGGAGAAAATACGCATCAAACGCGCGAAGAGATCTAATGAGACCACTACCGACTCGACTGCGAACGCTTCTCAAGCCGTGGTCCAAAGCCAAGCAACTGAAGAAATCAATACTTCTTCAACCTCCTCCCCTGTCAGTTACTATCCACACAGATGCTTCAAAGGAAGGCTGGGGAGGCCACTCTGACCAGAAGAGAGTCCAAGGAGCCTGGTCCAATCTTTTCAAGTCATTTCACATCAACTTTCTAGAAGCCATGGCAGTACTTCTGACATTAAAGAAAGTATCTCCTCGCCACTTGACCCACATAAGATTGGTTCTAGACAGCGAGGTGATAGTGAGATGCCTGAATCGACAAGGGTCGAGGTCGCCTCAAATCAACCAAGTGATGTTGGCCATATTCCGTTTGGCGGAAAGAAAGAAATGGAACCTGTCAGCAGTTCAAATTCAAGGGTTCCGCAACGTGACAGCGGACTCTCTATCCAGGTTTACACGAATAGAGTCCGAATGATCCCTAGACGCAGGATTGTTCTCCTTTATCTTGAGTCAAGTCCCGGAACTGCAGATAGACCTCTTTGCGATGAAAGACAACAAGGAAATACATCGTTATGTGTCCCCATGCGAGGATCCGCTAGCGTAGGCAGTGGACGCTATGTCCTAGACTGGAACAGATGGTCCAGGATTTACCTGTTCCCTCCGCACAGCCTTCTTTTGAAGGTCCTCGACAAGCTGAGATCCTTCAAATGGAAAGCGGCAATAGTGGCCAACAAGTGGCCAAACAGCGTGTGGTTCCCTCTGGCATTGGAACTACGACTGAAGTTTGTACCGCTACCGGATCCAACCCTGTCTCGCGAGTACAGAAATCGACTGTCTTCACTTCACCACAGAAAACCCGGAACCTGCATCTCATGATTTTCTCTCCTTAGCGATGAGAAAAAGATTCGGAGTATCAAAAGACAGTATAGACTTTTGGAGGAAACCAGAAGACAATATGAGGCATCATGGAAGAAGCGGGTGTCCTTTGTCAAGGCGAAGAAACCAAAAGAAATCTCGACAGATTTCTGTTTATCATTCCTCATTCACCTTCATGAACAGGGTTTAGCAGCCAACACAATATCAATGTGCAAGTCTGCCTTGACAATACCGATACTATATGCTTCTCAGGTCGACCTTTCTAACGACGTTCTTAATGAATTCCAAAGGCCCGTGCTAAGCTTAGTCCCTCAGCGCCTCCAAGACCCATTTCTTAGTCACTAGATAAGATTCTTCATTTTGCCTAGATAATGAACAATGACGAGTGCGCTTAGAAGGATTTGACTCAAAAGTCGTATTTCTGTTTGCACTTGCTTTGGGGGCCAGAGTTAGTGAAATAGTGGCTCTCTCTAAAGAGGAAGGCCACGTCCAGTTCTTGGAGGGAGAACTGAATCTATTTCCAGATCCAACGTTTCTTACCAAGAACGAGCTACCCACCAACAGGTAGGGTCCCTAGAGAATCTGCCCTCTGAAGGAAGATGCATCTCTATGTCCAGTGGAGTACCTAAAGGTCTATCTTCATGGAACTTCAGACTTTAAGGGAGGACAGCTGTACGGAGGAGAAACCTCGGGTTCAAATTTACCTCTGAAACAAGTAAGGGCGACACTCACCTATTTTATTCGCAGAGCGGATCCAGACAGTACACCCGCAAGTCATGATCCGAGGAAAGTTGGCTCTTCCATAAATTTCTTTAATTATATGGACTTTGAACATCTTCGTTCGTACACCGGCTGGTAGTCATCCAAGGTGTTCTTTATGCACTATGCGAAGCAAGTGGAGCAACTCAAGAGGTCTGTGGTAGCAGCAGGTAGAATTCTTAAATCTGTTGTTTAAATATGCGTGGAACAGTGAAATTAATTTGAGACGATTGATTAAGGGTGGGTGTGTAGTCACAGACTGTTACTACAGACTGAGTGATAGGCCACTAACGTGTCCTAACGAACTGTTCCATTGACTTTGGTGAACTAAGCATAATACAGACACATGTACCAAGCGTTTTTTACGCTAGTGTGAATAAACAGTAATACAGACTGTATCAACATTGTTAATAATTCGATTAGTGGCAAATCTGTTTCCTTTCCTAGACGAAACAATATTTTCTGTTTACTGTTTTCTTTATGCTTTTATGAATATCATCCACATTTTATAAATTTTATAAATGTTGACTGATCTATATGTTTATTAATTTTCAAACAACTAATTAATAGTGAACTTCGCATCTTATTCGCCCACACTCATTTATTAGAAATGTATGGAGCATTAAGTTCAAAATATGGATAATTTTATAATGGAATTCTTTTAAGATTGTTCCTCACTTCAAGCAAACATTCTCTCGCTTTAACCCTTCCTTAGGAAGGATTAATGTTGTACCCTAAGGGGTGATGGTGGAGATGCAAAATTTGTTCCTACACGGATACAACTGTGTCCGACACTTTAATAAGAGTAATCACACTGGGGGAGATGTCAGTAATTCATACTGACATTGGTGACTCTTATACAAACTTTGCTTTATAATGTATAGGGTCAGACCACTATACAAGCTTGTCCTTTTGTCATCCATAGGTAATATGTACTCCTGGAGACTTTTTCCAGAGTCTAGTTCTACTCTTCCCCGTAGGGGGCCAGAAGCACTAACATAGTTCATGCTTAGATGAAATGATGTATGACGGTAACATCATAGGTCTCTATGTCTAGACGGACCAGAAAAATACTTTCTTGAGGGTATGGCACCGGTTGAGAATCCACAAATACAGTAATGCTCTGTTGAACTTCCATGAGGACGACATGGCCTGAGCCCAAAATACTGATTTTGAGCGAAGCGAAAAATCTACTTTTGGGTGAGGTAGCCATGTCGTCCTGATGGACCCGCCCTTCCTTTTAATGTAAAAAGGGTTTATCGACCCTTCCCTATAATACAGTATCTGTAGCACATCGTGTATCGCTACAAGGAATAAAGATGGCGCTGCCGTCTTCGTCATATACACACTGGAAACGGAATAGGAGAGATACCTTATGAACGGCTCTCTTTTCATTCTCGTTTTTAGATTCTTGTCACTATAACCCCTCGAAGCGTTAATACTGTTCGGGGTGAAGACAGCTATGTGGCGTGTCAAGAATACGTCCTCTGATATTACGCGATATCCCCGTTATATTTATTTAGGGATATTCGCTCCAGGAGTTAGAATTCCGGATACCTTAAGGTAAAATTCTCTGGGAATATCACTGTAGTCAAAAATACCCTAGGAAGTTACTCTTTAGGAATTTCCATCAGGACGACATGGCTACCTCACCCAAAAATAGATTTTTCGCTTCGCTCAAAATCCGTTATATATATATATATATATATATATATATATATATATATATATATATATATATATATATATATATATATATATATATATATATATATATATTTATGTTTGTACGTATAATGAATATCTTTATAGACATATTTCTTCTGAGTGGTACAGTAAGTAAGGAAAATAATTTGGCAGTATTCGGAGATGAACACGTTTGACTTATCACTTGAAATATAAATAAAGAGGATGAACTGTCTTCGTGGGGTTCATAACGGGAAAAGAATAATCCATTTTAATGATTAATTGTACATTATTTTTTTCATAGGAAAAGTCTAGGGATCAATAGAATATTTACTGAGCTCCCTCTTGGATAAGCATTTTGAAAAATAATTAAGCTAAATCCTTTATGAACTAATAAACATACAGAGGGACTTTGAAAAAAAAAAAATATTTTAGTAACAACACTTAATTCTTGTAAATAATTCTTAGGAAAAATTCGTCAAACAAAATTAAATTTTCCCAAAGTTTTTACATAATTCAGTAAACATACAGAACATATTTTATTTTTCATACGATAATAAAAACATTTTATGTGTAACCTACTGTGTGTATATATATATATATATATATATATATATATATATATATATATATATATATATATATATATATATATATATATATATATATATATATATATATATATATACATATATATATATATATGAATATACCTACGTATATATATATATATATATATATATATATATATATATATATATATATATATATACCTACGTATATATATATATATATATATATATATATATATATATATATATATATATATATATATATATATATATATATATATATATAAAACTACGTATATATATATATATATATATATATATATATATATATATATATATATATATATATATATATATATATATATATATATTTTACACGGCAGTAACTGACAACAAGGAATTTTATTGAATTATCTAGATAACTGATTAGTATATTAATTATTATCAATCTTACCTCAAGAAAATATATTAGAGAGATTTTTAATATACGAAGGCATAGTTTATACAACTAACAAGTATTATTATTACTATCAATACTAGCTAAGCTACAATCCTGGTTGGAAAATCAAGATGCTATGAGCACAAGGGCTCCAACAGGGAAACATTGCCCAGTGAGGAAAGGAAATAAGGAAGTAAATAAACCATATAAGAAGTAATAAAAAATCAAGATAACATGTTTCAAAAACATTCACAACATTAAAACAAATATTTGATATATAAACTATAAAAAAAACTTATGAAAGCCTGTTCAACATACAAACATTTGCTGCGAGTGTGAACTTTTCAAGTTCTACTGATTCAACCACCTGATTAGGAAGATCATTCCTCTTGGTCATAGCTGGAATAAAACATCAGAAACATATTAGTTTTGTAAGAAATTATGGAAATTCCTATAACTATTGCTAAGTAATATAGAAAACTCTTTTAATAGACATCACCAGAAAATGATCTTACAGATTTTACGGTATAGAATGCTTTACGTTTGTCAAAAGTCATAATGGTGAAAACATCCATAACTCAAATTATGAAACTATGAGGAAAAAGAAAATTATAGGTAATCGTGTCTTAAATTTTACGAGGATCATTCTACTGTTTGCCTCAGTGATTATCCACATTTTTCCAATGCATAATGAAAGACAAAAGCTCTGTTGAAAATAGGCCATTCCCTCGGGGTTTATGCCCATCCTAACCACCCACTAAATATAAATAATAAATAATTTTGTTTGCGTCCATAATCTCATGTCTGAATGAGAAGTAACAGAGGTTTTTGTCATATTCACCTGGAAATGTTGATGACCCTTTGATGATAAAATGTCGCTGGAATATAAATTTTTTCACCTGCTTTCCATGGAATTTACGGTCAAATTTATTCGCCAGGATTGTGAGCTTGTTTTGATTTTTGTTAGACAACTTCTATCTGGACTTAGATGGTATGGACGATTGTTACGAAGATATGAGCATCATGTTAGAAGACATAAGATGGAGATGGAAGTTCGGGTTGGAAGGATAGAAGGAAAAGAGGAGGATGAAGAGAGAGATGGTGTGACTCTTTAGGGGAAGTTTTGCTATGGAAAGGTATTGACAAAAACGAAATATAGATCAGAAATCGATGGAAAAGACTCATTCAAAACGGAGACCCCTTATATAAATGGGTTAAAGCTGAGAAGAAGAAGAAGAAGAAGAAGAAGAAGAAGAAGAAGAAGAAGAAGAAGAAGAAGAAGAAGATCTGATCTATCTTGACTAACTGCAATTTTGTTATCTGTATGTTTTATATTAGGTCTTTTCTACTTAGTTATATTTTCTTTTATATTTTTTGAAAATGATTAAGAAGTCTGAGTATTGTAGGATTTCCCATTATAATGCACTGAACATAGCTCTGACTCTAGTGCGCAAAATATCATTTAATATTGTAAAAGTTAGTAATTTTGTTAACTTTACCAGTTCTTTTGATCATCGGATCAAATTTAATCTATCATTCTTGATAAAAGAGAGAGAGAGAGAGAGAGAGAGAGAGAGAGAGAGAGAGAGAGAGAGAGAGAGAGAGAGAGAGAGAGAGAGAGAGACTTTCTGATAGTCTTCGATATTTTCCGATTTTAGATAATTATTTAATTGATATATGATTTTATTTAGTCAAATTATATAGTAGAACCGTAAAATATAATAACTAATATGGAAAATGAGAAAATATGAGGACCTGATTTGCCTTTTGTCAAAGAATAAAAGAACAAGAGATAATATTTATATATATATATATATATATATATATATATATATATATATATATATATATATATATATATATATATATATATATATATGTATATATATATTTATATATATAAATAAATATATAAATATATATATATATATATATATATATATATATATATATATATATATATATACATACATATATATATATATATATATATATATATATATATATATATATATATATATATAAATAGATAGATATATAAAGATATATATATATATATATATATATATATATATATATATATATATATATATATATATATATATATATATATCTATATATATATATATATATATATATATATATATATATATATATATATATATATATATATATATATATATAGATATATATATATATATATATATATATATATATATATATATATATATATATATAGATAGATAGATATAGATATATATATATATATATATATATATATATATATATATATATATATATATATATATTTCACAAAATCCTAAAAACTAGTGTTTCAGGACTTGAATGGCCACATATTTTTCGCCATACATCACAAACTAGGAAACAAAAACCAAAATCTCATAGGTAGTTGTAAGTCAGAAATATCTTCTTTTGTATATATTTTTTTTATTTCTATTAGGAAATAAACATTTATAATTACAACATGTAAAATATTTAAATTCCGATATATATATATATATATATATATATATATATATATATATATATATATATATATATATATATATATATATATATATATATATATATATATATATATAATTATATATATGTGTATATATATATATATATATATATATATATATATATATATATATATACATATATACATATATATATATATATATATATATATATATATATATATATATATATATATATATATATATATATATATATAAATATATATATATATATATATATATATATATATATATATATATATATATATATATATATATATATATATATATATATATATATATATATATATATATATATATATATATATATATATATATGTATATTTATATATTTATATATATATATATATATATATATATATATATATATATATATATATATATATATATATATATATATATATATATATATATATATATATTCAAATAAGCCATATATATTTTTGATACATTAATGTCTGGATTCTCTTAACGACCTCGGGATCAGAGCCCTAGGCGAAATCACACAAAGAAAAGAGCTTGGCTCCGGCCGGGAATCAAACCCTGGTCGGCAAGCTTGTATAGACAGTGACTAAGCCACTTGGCCACGAAGAAAGATAAAAGTCAATGACAATTCTTCTGTACTTATACTTGTCGAATTCAGGTATTTTGTACTTAGAATTGAAATCAACCCATCGTAGCTAATTGGTAGTTTGTTACTTGGCATTCAATTAATGATAAATTTTGCAAATTTTTACGTGTTTTTCATATTCAAATAAGCTATATATATTTTTGATACATTAATGTCTGGATTCTCTTAACGACCTCGGGATCTGAGCCCCAGGCGAAATCACACAAAGACAAGATCTTGGCTCCGGCCGGGAATCGACCCCTGGTCGGCAAGCTTGTATAGAGAGTGACTAAGCCACTTGGCCACGAAGAAAGATAAAAGTCAATGACAATTCTTCTGTAATTATACCTGTCGAATTCAGGTATTTTGTACTTAGAATTGAAATCAACCAATCATCACCATCGTAGCTAATTGGTAGTTTGTTACTTGGCATTCAATTAATGATAAATTTTGCACATTTTTACGTGTTTTTCATATTCAAATAAGCCATATATATTTTTGATACATTAATGTCTGGATTCTCTTAACGACCTCGGGATCAGAGCCCCAGGCGAAATCACACAAAGACAAGAGCTTGGCTCCGGCCGGGAATCGAACCCTGGTCGGCAAGCTTGTATAGACAGTGACTAAGCCACTTGGCCAAGAAGAAAGATAAAAGTCAATGACAATTCTTCTGTACTTATACCTGTCGAATTCAGGTATTTTGTACTTAGAATTGAAATCTACCCATCTTCACCATCGTAGCTAATTGGTAGTTTGTTACTTGGCATTCAATTAATGATAAATTATGCACATTTTTACCTATTTTTCATATTCAAATAAGCCATATATATTTTTGATACATTAATGTCTGGATTCTCTTAACGACCTCGGGATCAGAGCCCCAGGCGAAATCACACAAAGACAAGAGCTTGGCTCCGGCCGGGAATCGAACCCTGGTCGGCAAGCTTGTATAGACAGTGACTAAGCCACTTGGCCATGAAGAAAGATAAAAGTCAATGACAATTCTTTTGTACTTATACCTATCGAATTCAGGTATTTTGTACTTAGAATTGAAATCAACCCATCTTCACCATCGTAGCAAATTGGTAGTTTGTTACTTGGCATTCAATTAATGATAAATTTTGCACATTTTTACGTGTTTTTCATATTCAAAGAAGCCATGTATATTTTTGATACATTAATGTCTGGATTCTCTTAACGACCTCGGGATCAGAGCCCCAGGCGAAATCACACAAAGACAAGAGCTTGGCTCCGGCCGGGAATCGAACCCTGGTCGGCAAGCTTGTATAGACAGTGACTAAGCCACTTGGCCACGAAGAAAGATAAAAGTCAATGACAATTCTTCTGTACTTATACCTGTCGAATTCAGGTATTTTGTACTTAGAATTGAAATCAACCAATCTTCACCATCGTAGCTAATTGGTAGTTTGTTACTTGGCATACAATTAATGATAAATTTTGCAAATTTTTACGTGTTTTTCATATTCAAATAAGCCATATATATTTTTGATACATTAATGTCTGGATTCTCTTAACGACCTCGGGATCAGAGCCCCAGGCGAAATCACACAAAGACAAGAGCTTGGCTCCGGCCGGGAATCGAACCCTGGTTGGCAAGCTTGTATAGACAGTGACTAAGCCACTTGGCCACGAAGAAAGAAAAAAGTCAATGACAATTCTTTTGTACTTATACCTGTCGAATTCAGGTATTTTGTACTTAGAATTGAAATCAACCCATCTTCACCATCGTAGCTAATTGGTAGTTTGTTACTTGGCATTCAATTAATGATAAATTTTGCACATTTTTACGTGTTTTTCATATTCAAATAAGCCATATATATTTTTGATACATTAATGTCTGGATTCTCTTAACGACCTCGGGATCAGAGCCCCAGGCGAAATCACACAAAGACAAGAGCTTGGCTCCGGCCGGGAATCGAACCCTGGTCGGCAAGCTTGTATAGACAGTGACTAAGCCACTTGGCCAAGAAGAAAGATAAAAGTCAATGACAATTCTTCTGTACTTATACCTGTCGAATTCAGGTATTTTGTACTTAGAATTGAAATCAACCCATCTTCACCATCGTAGCAAATTGGTAGTTTGTTACTCGGCATTCAATTAATGATAAATTTTGCACATTTTTACGTGTTTTTCATATTCAAATAAGCCATGTATATTTTTGATACATTAATGTCTGGATTCTCTTACCGACCTCGGGATCAGAGCCCCAGGCGAAATCACACAAAGACAAGAGCTTGGCTTAGGCCGGGAATCGAACCCTGGTCGGCAAGCTTGTATAGACAGTGACTAAGCCACTTGGCCACGAAGAAAGATAAAAGTCAATGACAATTCTTCTGTACTTATACCTGTCGAATTCAGGTATTTTGTACTTAGAATTGAAATTAACCTATCTTCACCATCGTAGCTAATTGGTAGTTTGTTACTTGGCATTCAATTAATGATAAATTTTGCACATTTTTACGTGTTTTTCATATTCAAATAAGCCATATATATTTTTGATACATTAGTGTCTGGATTTTCTTAACGACCTCGGGATCAGAGCCCCAGGCGAAATCATACAAAGACAAGAGCTTGGCTCCGGCCGGGAAGCGAACCCTGGTCGGCAAGCTTGTATAGACAGTGACTAAGCCACTTGGCCACGAAGAAAGATAAAAGTCAATGACAATTCTTCTGTACTTATACCTGTCGAATTCAGGTATTTTGTACTTAGAATTGAAATCAACCCATCTTCACCATCGTAGCTAATTGGTAGTTTGTTACTTGGCATTCAATTAATGATAAATTTTGCACATTTTTACGTGTTTTTCATATTCAAATAAGCCATATATATTTTTGATACATTAATGTCTGGATTCTCTTAACGACCTCGGGATCAGAGCCCCAGGCGAAATCACACAAAGACAAGAGCTTGGCTCCGGCCGGGAATCAAACCCTGGTCGGCAAGCTTGTATAGACAGTGACTAAGCCACTTGGCCAAGAAGAAAGATAAAAGTCAATGACAATTCTTTTGTACTTATACCTGTCGAATTCAGGTATTTTGTACTTAGAATTGAAATCAACCCATATTCACCATCGTAGCTAATTGGTAGTTTGTTACTTGGCATTCAATTAATGATAAATTTTGCACATTTTTACTAATTTTTCATATTCAAATAAGCCATATATATTTTTGATACATTAAAATCTTGATTCTCTTAACGACCTCGGGATCAGAGACCCAGGCGAAATCACACAAAGACAAGAGCTTGGCTCCGGCCGGGAATCGAACCCTGGTCGGCAAGCTTGTATAGACAGTGACTAAGCCACTAGGCCACGAAGAAAGATAAAAGTCAATGACAATTCTTTTGTACTTATACCTGTCGAATTCAGGTATTCTGTACTTAGAATTTAAATCAACCCATCTTCACCATCGTAGCTAATTGGTAGTTTGTTACTTGGCATTCAATTAATAATAAATTTTGCACATTTTTACGTGTTTTTCATATTCAAATAAGCCATATATATTTTTGATACATTAATGTCTGGATTCTCTTAACGACCTCGGGATCAGAGCCCCAGGCGAAATCACACAAAGACAAGAGCTTGGCTCCGGCCGGGAATCGAACCCTGGTCGGCAAGCTTGTATAGACAGTGACTAAGCCACTTGGCCAAGAAGAAAGATAAAAGTTAATGACAATTCTTCTGTACTTATACCTGTCGAATTCAGGTATTTTGTACTTAGAATTGAAATCAACCCATCTTCACCATCGTAGCTAATTGGTAGTTTGTTACTTGGCATTCAATTAATGATAAATTTTGCACATTTTTACGTGTTTTTCATATTCAAATAAGCCATATATATTTTTGATACATTAATGTCTGGATTCTCTTAACGACCTCGGGATCATAGCCCCAGGCGAAATCACACAACGACAAGAGCTTGGCTCCGGCCGGGAAGCGAACCCTGGTCGGCAAGCTTGTATAGACAGTGACTAAGCCACTTGGCCACGAAGAAAGATAAAAGTCAATGACAATTCTTCTGTACTTATACCTGTCGAATTCAGGTATTTTGTACTTAGAATTGAAATCAACCCATCTTCACCATCGTAGCTAATTGGTAGTTTGTTACTTGGCATTCAATTAATGATAAATTTTACACATTTTTACGTGTTTTTCATATTCAAATAAGCCATATATATTTTTGATACATTAATGTCTGGATTCTCTTAACGACCTCGGGATCAGAGCCCCAGGCGAAATCACACAAAGACAAGAGCTTGGCTCCGGCCGGGAATCGAACCCTGGTCGGCAAGCTTGTATAGACAGTGACTAAGCCACTTGGCCACGAAGAAAGATAAAAGTCAATGACAATTCTTTTGTACTTATACCTGTCGAATTAAGGTATTTTGTATTTAGAATTGAAATCAACCCATCTTCACCATCGTAGCTAATTGGTAGTTTGTTACTTGGCATTCAATTAATGATAAATTTTGCACATTTTTACGTGTTTTTCATATTCAAATAAGCCATATATATTTTTGATACATTAATGTCTGGATTCTCTTAACGACCTCGGGATCAGAGCCCCAGGCGAAATCACACAAAGACAAGAGCTTGGCTCCGGCTGGGAATCGAACCCTGGTCAGCAAGCTTGTATAGACAGTGACTAAGCCACTTGGCCACGAAGAAAGATAAAAGTCAATGACAATTCTTTTGTACTTATACCTGTCGAATTCAGGTATTTTGTACTTAGAATTGAAATCAACCCATCTTCACCATCGTAGCTAATTGGTAGTTTGTTACTTGGCGTTCAATTAATGATAAATTTTGCACATTTTTACGTGTTTTTCATATTCAAATAAGCCATATATATTTTTGATACATTAATGTCTGGATTCTCATAACGACCTCGGGATCAGAGCCCCAGGCGAAATCACACAAAGACAAGAGCTTGGCTCCGGCCGGGAATCGAACCCTGGTCGGCAAGCTTGTATAGACAGTGACTAAGCCACTTGGCCACGAAGAAAGATAAAAGTCAATGACAATTCTTCTGTACTTATACCCGTCAAATTCAGGTATTTTGTACTTAGAATTGAAATCAACCCATCTTCACCATCTCAGCTAATTGGTAGTTTGTTACTTGGCATTCAATTAATGATAAATTTTGCACATTTTTACGTGTTTTTCATATTCAAATAAGCCATATATATTTTTGATACATTAATGTCTGGATTCTCATAACGACCTCGGGATCAGAGCCCCAGGCGAAATCACACAAAGACAAGAGCTTGGCTCCGGCCGGGAATCGAACCCTGGTCGGCAAGCTTTTATAGACAGTGACTAAGCCACTTGGCCACAAAGAAAGATCATTAATCGAATGCCAAGTAACAAACTACCAATTAGCTATGATGGTGAAGATGGGTTGATTTCAATTCTAAGTACAAAATACCTGAATTCGACATGTATAAGTACAGAAGAATTGTCATTGACTTTTATCTTTCTTTGTGGCCAAGTGGCTTAGTCACTGTCTATACAAGCTTGCCGACCAGGGTTCGATTCCCAGCCGGAGCCAAGCTCTTGTCTTTGTGTGATTTCGCCTGGGGCTCTGATCCCGAGGTCGTTAAGAGAATCCAGACATTAATGTATCAAAAATATATATGGCTTATTTGAATATGAAAAACACGTAAAAATGTGCAAAATTTATCATTAATTGAATGCCAAGTAACAAACTACCAATTAGCTACGATGGTGAAGATGGGTTGATTTCAATTCTAAGTACAAAATACCTGAATTCGACAGGTATAAGTACAGAAGAATTGTCATTGACTCTTATCTTTCTTCGTGGCCAAGTGGCTTAGTCACTGTCTATACAAGCTTGCCGACCAGGGTTCGATTCCCAGCCGGAGCCAAGCTCTTGTCTTTGTGTGATTTCGCCTGGGGCTCTGATCCCGAGGTCGTTAAGAGAATCCAGACATTAATGTATCAAAAATATATATGGCTTATTTGAATATGAAAAAAACGTAAAAATGCGCAAAATTTATCATTAATTGAATGCCAAGTAACAAACTACCAATTAGCTACGATGGTGAAGATGGGTTGATTTCAATTTTAAGTACAAAATACCTGAATTCGACAGGTATAAGTACAGAAGAATTGTTATTGACTTTTATCTTTCTTCGTGGCCAAGTGGCTTAGTCACTGTCTATACAAGCTTGCCGACCAGGGTTCGATTCCCAGCCGGAGCCAAGCTATTGTCTTTGTGTGATTTCGCCTGGGGCTCTGATCCCGAGGTCGTTAAGAGAATCCAGACATTAATGTATCAAAAATATATATGGCTTATTTGAATATGAAAAACACGTAAAAATGTGCAAAATTTATCATTAATTGAATGCCAAGTAACAAACTACCAATTAGCTACGATGGTGAAGATGGGTTGATTTCAATTCTAAGTACAAAATACCTGAATTCGACAGGTATAAGTACAGAAGAATTGTCATTGACTTTCATCTTTCTTCGTGGCCAAGTGGCTTAGTCACTGTCTATACAAGCTTGCCGACCAGGGTTCGATTCCCGGCCGGAGCCAAGCTCTTGTCTTTGTGTAATTTCGCCTGGGGCTCTGATCCCGAGGTTGTTAAGAGAATCCAGACATTAATGTATCAAAAATATATATGGCTTATTTGAATATGAAAAAACACGTAAAAATGTGCAAAATTTATCATTAATTGAATGCCAAGTAACAAACTACCAATTAGCTACGATGGTGAAGATGGGTTGATTTCAATTCTAAGTACAAAATACCTGAATTCGAC
>NC_090742.1:133022022-133054522 GCF_036898095.1 Palaemon carinicauda | reverse complement strand
ATTTCCGTACACCATAAAACTTTTCCGTATACAAAATCGTAATTATGTATGGAATTATCCGATTTATTACTATGTTCAACTGAATAAATTACTAGAAAACATTTTTATAGAGCGGTGGATTTAATAATTAATGGAATTTTCAATATTGATGAAAGACAACAGCATATGACTCGTTCCGGTGAACTGTTGCAAATATGGTTGAAACCTGCCTATGGTAATATTTTGGTTTTCTTTTATAATTTTGTATTTTAATGTTATAATAAGATTTTCCCTGAAATCTAATAAGAACAAATCAAGATTTACCAATCTATTTATCTTCTCCTCTTCCTCTGCTTCTTTAGGATTTTTTATGGGCCAATTCTGTTATTCTCCTTGTCCTTCTATCATCTGCTATTATCAATACAAGTCCTGACCAGGTCACTTTCTTTACCTCACATGTTCTTAAAATGTCCTCTACTTTAGCTTGCTCTCGTACCCATGTTGCTCTTTTTCTGTGTCTTAGTGTTATTTTCATCATTATTCTTTCCATAGCTCTTTGAGTTGTTACTAGGTTATGTTTTAAGGTTTTAGAAAGGCTATAAGTTGCTGATATATATGTTAATACTGGTAACCACCATCTGATTAAATACTTTTCTTTTTAGAGAAAGGGGCATTTTACTTTCATAGTCCCATTTTGTTTACAAAAAAGCTCTTCATCTATGTTTATCCTTCTTTCAATTTCGGTCTAATGTCCTTGGAAAGCACTAACTGTGTGTCCTAAGTACTGATACTCATAAACACTCTCTAGAGGATCGTTCATAACCCTCGTTTATTATCTCTCTGCATTTTCATTGAACATTATCTTAGCTTTACTCATATTTATTTTCATTTCTACATTTCTGCTTTCTCTATTCAAATCTTCTATCATCTATTGCAATATCCTTCATGATTCATTTGAAAGAACTATGTCATCTGCAAATCTCAAGTTTGAAAACTTCTAGGCATATGATGAATGATTTAGGAGATATTCGAGTCATCTTTCATACAATTCTTGGTATCTTTTCGGCATTAGGAAAATTGTGTTGAACTGGGGTGATAGGTACATCAATATTTTTATGAAGTCATCGCATTCATATCTCTACAGATGCATATATACAGCAAAGCTGAACCTTTTCTCTCTCTTTGTATGTTTACGCAGAGATACATTTCCCTTGACTTGTTTTCCATGTTTATTAAACCAACAACACCATTTATATATTCATGACTGGTCATCATGTAGCCAAAAAGTCTTGTTTTTTTGCATTTGACATTTCACAAAAATATATCTGTATGAATATAAGAGGTTCCCATAAGAAGAATAAATCTACTCAAAACCTAACTCTTTTTCATCATATATATGGGTAGCTTTCTGAAACCTTTTTTAATGATAGTATTAATCTTAAAAGGTAAAAAGGCATTGACACGCATTATAGATTTTACTATATTATGATAAATATTCCTCAACATATTTCCCCGTAAACAAAAATAAACAGTTGTGAAATCTAACGTCTTTTCGCCTTTTAAAAGTTACAACAAATATTAATTGGTGCCGAATCTCAAAATAATTATAAAACATGAAGAAAAGCAAAGAAAATCTTAAGGAATCAGCCAATGTTTAATACATATTGAAGATGGTGTCTTTACGAAACTTTACAACACCAAGACAAAACTAAAAATGCTCATAGACGAAGTTTTATTCACTTTTCATTATATACAAAATAATTATCAATCTCATAAAACTTTTGTAAAATCTTTAATACATCGTTAATCAGAAATATCTATGAAGATTATTTGATATATTATATCAAATATTGGTGTATTGAAAAGTAAGGATTTTTTAATGAAAATAAAGAGTTAATTGCATTCTTGTATATACTGACTAATGTAGTGTGTTTTAGTGAAATTACCTTTTTATTGTTTTTCTTTTTTGAAAATATAATGGGAATTGCAGAATATGCCTAAATGTTCTTTTGAAGGACTACGGTAAACTTTTAAAAAGAATATGATATAGAACTGTTGAGTTGCAACAGTGAAATCCATATGATAAGTTTTAAGATGTAAGACTAGAGAGAATTTGTTTACCTTTGTAACCTACCTCTTCGATATAGATATTGACATAAATAAAATGCTTTTATTAACAAATAAACTATCCTGGAATTGTATCCACAAACAAAACATGGAGTAACCAGTCTGGTTGATAGGCTAAGGGAAAAATAAACCTTTTTGTGGAAAAGAGTAAATATTGAACTCTATCCTTCTTAAATTCTCAATATGAATGCAAATGTTGATCGGCTAGAATCTCAGCAAAAAAAAAAAAAAAAAAAAAAAAAAAAAAAAAAAAAAAAAAAAACGCAATTTCCAGTAAAAATATATTTTCTTCCATTTTCAGCCAACGCACTTCTAGATTACTTCACCTCCGATATGTTTAAGATTATAATTAACATATATTGGTGTATATATTCTAAATGGTAGATTATCTATGATAACCTTTTGAATTTTGAAGATGTCGAATAGACAAAATAACCAGAATGATGTAATATAATATAATATAAAATAATACAATATAATGTAATATCATATAGTATAATATAGTATATCATAAAACACCTGCCTTTTTTCCCCTGATGTTCATATAATCCAAATTGAGATTAAAAAAGCATAGCCATTAGATAGAACATTCTATTATTTCCTTAATCGAATCCAGAAAATAAGATAATTTTTCTCTGAATGCAAGTATCCTACTAATATACCTGGTAGAGAATAGAGAATTTATTGGGAGTTGTTTCTTCCAGATTCTAGTCGTGTCTCTACTTAATTATTTATTTTATTGAATAGAATTCAACTTTAATACCTTTTTCACTTTACTGAAAATATGTCATTCTCACCTCCGTCATTTGATGAATTCTTAAAGAAACCTAATCAAAGAAAACTTTTCAGTCAATCTTCAGATTTCAATGTCTAAGACATAACGTGTGTGGAGCTACGTTCCCCCTCCCCCCTTAGAGACTGGAAATACACTGCAATAATGTAATGAGAATCCATGGTTTGGAGGGACTTCAATACGAAGAAGGATTCCGGAGAGTTCTCATCTTAAGGAGCAGCTCAAAAACAGGGCAAAGTGTTTTCCACAATTTGGCCATATATACAATAAACGTTTTCTCCGGCACTTCTCTATCGAGGGGAACAGGCAAAACGAGGGGTTTATTCAATGAATAATTCTGAGAAACTTGTTAACATGAATAATATCTCTCTCTCTCTCTCTCTCTCTCTCTCTCTCTCTCTCTCTCTCTCCTCTCTCTCTCTCTCTCTCTCTCTCTCTCTCTCTCTGTATATATATATATATATATATATATATATATATATATATATATATATATATATATATATATATATATATATATAGGTATATATATATATATATATATATATATATATATATATATATATATATATATGTATGTATATATATATATATATATATATATATATATATATATATATATATATATATATATATATATATATATATATATATATACTTCTCTTGTAGTTTTTCCTTATTTCCTTTTCTCAATGCCTTATTTTCCCTGTTGGAGGCCTTAGGCTTATAGCATCTTGCTTTTCCAACTAGGGTTGTGCTGTAGCATGTAATAATGATAATAATAATAAATGTGAGGAAGAATCAAATGGTCGATTCCTTAATGAACTCTAAAGGCCTCCTTTAGGAGAAACTCTTTGGCTTCGACCATAACTTTTTTCTAAATCTCTCTGGAAGTTGCGGAGTTACAAACTGCCTATAAGACAATAACCTTTTTATTTCCTTCCTTTTCAAAAGGAACGTCTTCCTGGACGCATCGTTAAACACCCGCCCATCGCCTCATTGTCACGTGAGTTCTGTTATCTTCTATCAGCAATTGGTGTCACCAGGGATATTTAGCAAAGCGGAAAAGCTTAATGTGATGTCGACGTGCCCTAATGAATTACTTTTGTTCGAGTTATAAATTAATCTTAGTATACAAATAGTTATTAGGAGAAGCTATCCATTCCTTGTCATACTCTGAATACGTTTAAGTACAAGTAACGAAAATATAATAATTCACTTAACAAATTTCGTTTTCTTTATAACGTGGACAGCGAGCCTGAGAAGTTTTTGAAAAAGTCCGATGAAAATCAGTTGGAAGACAAAAGCATAATTTTTATCAGATTTATTTTTTCTCCAAAAAGTTAGGAAGAAAAACAGTGAGTCCTTTGGTGAGAATATCTGTCACCGAGTACTCTGGTTGAGTGGTGCTCAATGTAATTTGTTGGTCTCTTAGCGACAGTCATTGATAAAGTTATTCCCTCCAACGAAGTTTGATATTTTCAAGGTAGCCACACACACACACACACACACACACACACACACACACACACATATATATATATATATATATATATATATATATATATATATATATATATATATATATATATACATATATATATATATATATATATATATATATATATATATATATATATATATATATATATATATATATATATATATATATATATATGTGTGTGTGTGTGTGTGTGTGTGTGTGTCATCTCCTACGCCTATTGAAGTAAAAGTCTTTGGTTAGATTTCGCCAGTCGTCTCTATCTTCAGCTTTTAATTCAATACTTCTCCATCCATCATCTTCTACTTCGCGCTGCATACTCCACAGCCATGTAGGCCTGGGTCTTCCAACTCTTCTAGTGCCTTGTGGAGCCCAGCTGACCGTTTAGTGAACTAATCTCTCTGGGGGAGAGGGAAGAGCATACGCAAACCATCTCCATCTACCCTTCATCACGATCTCATCCACATATGGCACTCGAGTGATCTCTCTTATAGTTTCATGTATAATCCTCTCCAGCTATATAACTCCCAATGTCCTTGTGAGGACTTTGTTCTCAAATCTACTAAATCCATTGGAGATTGTTTCATTGTCATACCATGACTCGTGTCCATACAGTAACACCGATATCACTAAACTGATATATAGACTGATTTTTATTTGTAATTTCAGGCGATTTGATTTCCAAATTTTACCTAACCTGGCTATTGTCTGATTTACTTTTTTTCAATCTTTCACAAGACTCTAATTCTAAACACCCTGTATTGGAGATCATAGTTCCTAAATACTTGATGGATACTACCTCATTAATCCTTTCTCCTTCCAATGATATTTCATCTTCCATTGCATACTACGTTCTCATCATCTCTGTCTTTCTTCTATTTATCTTCATCCCCACATCGTGTGATATTCCATGCATTCTGGTAAGCAAGCATTGCAAATCTTGTGGTGGTTTGCTAACAAGGAAAGCATCATCAGCATACTCTAGGTCTACCCATCTCTGACTATTGTACACATTACAAAATCCACGAAGAGTATAAACAACATAGGTGATAATACATTCCCTTGGAGTACTTTGCTGTTCAATGGAAATTTTTTTGATAAGACTCCATTAACATTAACTTTGTACTTGCTATGCTCATAAACAGACTTAGTCAAATTTACATATTTAAGAGGAATTCCATAATAACACAGGACCCTTCACAAATTTAGCCGGTGCACACTATCAAAGGCTTTTTCATTGTCCACAAATGACATCAAAAGGGGATTTCTATATTCTACGCATTGCTGTATAACATTTTCAAAATGAAAATATGGTCAGTATAGCTTCTACCTTTCCGAAAGCCTGCTTGTTCATCTCTCAGCTTTTCATCAATCTCTCTCTCTCTCCAGTCACTTTAGAATAACCATATTTTATATTTTCATATCAACTAATGTAAGAGTTATGCGTCTGTAATTATTGCAATCAAAGGTCTAACTAACTAAAAGTTATTATTCTTACCTTAAACCATCTATCCTCCTTCTTACTTTACTCACCAAAATTCTACCAAATATCTCTCCAATAGTTAAGGGTGGTAAGTAATGTTTTGCCTTTATAAATCATAGATTCACATTTGTCATCTTTTTATTTGTATAAAAGATAATAATCTTTCATTTCTCATATTTTAACAGATATTTTCTACATCAAAATACTTTAACTAAATTGGATAGCCAAAAAAACTTTCCATCAATTATTCATACTATAATCCTCTTATCTGCAATCTCATTAACTCTTAGGTATGTGTATTGCATGAATGATATTTGTTTGAGGTGAACTAATTATGAACAGTAATATATTAATGAAAGACAACAGATTAGGACTCATTCCTGTGAACCTTTGCAAATATAATTTATATCAATCTGCCTATGATAATATTTTGGTTTTCTTTTACACTGCAGAATTTATTACATGGTAAATAAATAATATTTTTTGCCTTTTAATTTTAGAATAGAATTTTTCCTGAAATGTAATAAGAACAAATAAAGATTTATCAATCCATTTATCTTTTCTTCCTTCCTCTGCTTCATTTGCAATCTCTATGGGCCAATTATGTTATTCTCTTTGTTCCTCTACTATCTGCTAATCTCATCATAAGTCCTGCCCATATCCATCTCTTTTTCTTACATGTTGTTGAGCTATCATCTACTTTAGCTTTCTCTCATATCCATGTTGCTCTTTTTTCTGTCTGATACTGTTATTTACATCATTATTCTTTCCATAGATCTTTGAGTTGTTACTAGGATATGTTCTAAGGCTTTAGTAAGGCCATAAGTTACTGAAATATAAGTTGATACTGCTATGACCATCTGATTAAATACTTTTCATAAACTTATTTTATATACTAAATGCTCTACATCCTATGCTTACCCTTATTTTGATTACGGTTTCATGTCCTGGGAAAACATTTACTGTCCATCCTGAGTACCTATATTCGTTAACGCTCTTGAGTATCGTCCATAACCTTCATTTATTATCTCTTTTCATTTTCATTTTTACATTTCTGCTTTCTCTATTCAAATCTTCTATCATCTATTGCAATTTCCTCAATGATTCACTAAAAAGAACTATGTCTTCTGCAAATCTCAATTTTTTTAAAACTTCTTCTAGGCATACGATGAATTATTTAGAAGATATTCGAGTCATCTTTTATACATTTCTGTGTATCTTTTCACCATTAGAGAAATTGTGTTGAACTGGGGTGATAGGTAAATCAATATATTTAAGAAGTCATTGCATTCATATATCTGGAGTTGCAGACATACAACAAAGCTGAACTCCCTCTCTCATTTGTGTGCTAACGGATAGATACATTTCCCTTGACTTGTCTTCTATGTTTATTAAATCAACAGCACCATTTATATAATCAAGACTTGTCATCATGCAGCCAAACAAAATTTGTTCTTTTGTATTAGGCATTTCACAAAAAAATATATCTGTATGAATATAAGAGCGTTCAGATAAGAAAACTAAATCTAATTTAAGCATAACCTATTTTTCGTCCCAACTATGGCTAGATTTCTGAAACCCTTTTTATTGATAATATTAATATTAACAAGGTAAAAAGACATTGGCCTGCTTTATAGATTTTACTATATTATGATATCTCTTCCTGAATACATTTTCATTGAAAGAAGAATAAACAGTTGTGAGATCTGACATCTTTCTACCTTTCAATATATAAATAGATATCAATTGGTGCTGAAGCTCAAAAGAATTGTAAAACATGAAGGAAAGAAAAAGGATCTTAAGGAATCAGCCAATGCTTAATTGATATAAAAGTTGATGTTTTTACTAAACTCTACATCATCACCAAAAACAAATCTAAAAATGCTCGTACGACTATACAGTAAATGTGGGAGAAAACCATAGACAAAGTTTTATTCACTTTGCATTATATACAAAATAATTATCTATCTCATAATAGTTTTATAAAATCCCTAATACATCATAAATTAGATGTATTTATAGAAATTATTTTATTTTTATACTGAATATTGGTGTTTTGAAAATAACTGATTCGATGCATCAAAGTAAAGAGGATATTGCCTACCAGTATATGCTGACATAAGTAGTGAGCAAACTGACAAACGGAGTGTTTCAGCGAGAATTCATTTTATCCTGTTCCTCTTTGGAGATGTAATGGGATTTGCAGGGAATACCTGAATGCTTGTTAGATATCATATGCTTTTAAAATGCATATGATATCATCCTGTGGAGTTGCAACAGTGAAATCCATATGATAAATTTTAAGATATAAGACTAGAAAGAATCTGTTTACTTTATAATGATAAATCTTTCTCAACACATTTTCATAGAAAGAAGAATAAATAATAGTAAGATCTACGTCTTTCCAGGTTTTAAGAGTTACAACATATATCAATTGGTGTCGAATCTCAAATGATTTGCAAAAAATTAAGAAAAGCAAAGAAGAAAATGTTATGGAATCAGCCAATGTTTTATACATATTGAGGATGGTGTCTTTACCAAAACAAAACTAAAAATGCTCATAGATGAGGTTTTATTCACTTTTCATTATATACAAAATAATTATCAATCTCATAATATTTTTATTAAATCTTCAATACATCGGTAATCAGAAATACCTATGAAAATTGTTTGATATTTTATATTAAATGCTGGTGTATTAGAAGACAAAGATTCTTGGAATAAAAGGAAAAAGGTAATGGCCTTCTAGTATATAATGATATATATATATAAGAAGCAAACAGACTAATGTAGTGTGATTTAGGGAGAATACTTTTTTATCTTCTTTCTCTTTCAGATAGGATGCCTAGATGTTCGTTTGAATGGTTAAAGTTAATATTTAAAAAAAAAACATATGATATCAAAGTGTGTAGTTGCAACAGTGAAATCCATAAGATAAGTTTTAAGATGTGACACTAGAGAGAATCTGTTTACCTTTGTAACTGATCTCTTCGATATAGATATTGACATAAATAAAATGCTTTTATTAGCAAATAAACTTTCCTGGAATTGTATCCACAAGAAAACACATGGACTAACCAGTCTGGTTGATAGGCTAAAGGAAAAAAAAAACCTTTTTGTGGAAAAGAGTAAATATTGAACTCTATCCTTCCTCAATTCTCAACATGAATGCAAATGTTGATTGGCTAGAAGCTCAGCACAGACACAACGCATTTTCCAGTAAAAATATATTTTCTTCCATTTTCTGCCAACGCACTTTTAGATTACTTTACTTCCGATATGTTTAAGATTAAAACTAACATATATTGGTGTATATATTCTAAACGGTAGATTATTTATGATAACCTTTGGAATTTTGAAGATGTCGAAGAGAGACAGAATAAACAGAATGATATAATATAATATAATATAATATAACATATAATATAATATAATATAATATAATATAATATAATATAATATAATATAATATAATTTAATATTCATTTAATATAACACCTGCCTTTTATCCCCTGATGTTGATATAATCAATATTGAATTTATAAAAGCATGGGTTTAATAGTTCATTCTGTTATTTCCTTCCTGGAATCTAAAAAAATAAGATATTTTTTAGCTGAATGCAAGTATCCTACTAATCTACCTAGTAGAGAATAGAGAGTTTATGGGGAGTTGTTTATTCCAGATTCTAGTCGTGTCTCTACTTAATTATTTATTTTATTGAATAGAATTTAACCTTTTTACCTTACTGTAGATATGACATTCTCACCTCCGACAATTGATGAATTCTTAAAGAAACCTAATCAAAGAAAAACTTTTCATTTAATCTTCATATTTCAATGTCTAAGACGTAACTGTGTGTGGAGATACATCTTGCCATCCCCCCCCCCCTAATAGAGACTGGAAATCCATTGCAAGAATGAAAGGAAAATCTATGGTTTCGAGAGACTTCACTACGAAGGATTCCGAAGAATTCCCATTTTTCAGGAGCAGCTGAGAAACAGGGCAAAGTGCTTTCCACAATTTGGCCATATTTAAACGTTTTCTCCGGCACTTCACTATCGAGGGGAAGATGAAAAACGAGGGGTTTATTCAATGAAAAATTCTGGGAAATTCTTTCACATAGATAATTCCTTTCCCTCTTTCTATCTTTCACTCTCACTTTCTAATATGATACTAGATTCCGAACCTATGGAAAGAAAACTATACTAGCAGTTTTGTAAACAGCATTAACAGATTAAACTTCAGCTTCTTTAGAAAAGTATCATCTTAATTCCATATATTATCTAACTTTGATTAAAACATGAATTACGGGATTCTATAACGAAAATTTTTAGATCATTATACAATGAAGTCATGTAACTAAATAATTGACAAATTCCCCTCTAGGAATCGATGATACTTCATATAATGTTTTTGGGTAGAGAATAGGTTTGAGGTTTTTTCTGTGTTAAAGCAGTTTTATTTACTTGTTGTTTTTAGTGATAACACAGATTCCTAATAGGCTTGTGACAATCAACCAGTTGTATATAAGATCATTATGACCAATATAAGGCTATAAACTTGAATATTTCTAATATATACTCTTATCTAAGGCAAGGAAATCAACTGAAAGATTATAACCCGGATTTTTTTAAAGAAAAGAATAATTGTAAAAAAATTATATAGGATTTATTAAAGTAAATGACCCACAGCCTTATATCAGAGAAATGAATCTGGATAAAGAATCCCTTGTCATGAAGACTAAGATTAAATATGCTCAAGTTAAAAGCGAAAATCAGGGGAAAATATGAAGATTATTTGTATAATCTGTGCAAAGATGAAGAAAATACTACCGAACATTTATTTTTGGGCCAAAACTAGGACATATAATGAATGTAGACACAAGTTTTGATGAAGCGGTGAAAAATCCTTTCTAATTTCAAGATAGAATGTGATTCAAGGCACAGGTAAAATAAGCTTAATAAGAATAAGCTTTAAAGCTTTACCGCAGTATCTAAACTTGTGTCATCATTCATTAGCTGTCCTAATTTTGGGCTCAAAAATAAATGCTGGGTAGTATTTTCTTCGTCTTTGCACGGATTATACAAATAATCTTCATATTTTCCCCTGATTATCACTTTTAACTTGAGCATATTTAATCTTAGTCTTCAATACAAGGGATTCCTTATCCTGATTCATTTCTCTGATATAAGGCTGTGGGCCATTTCCTTTAATAAATCCTATTTTATTTTTCGACGATTCTTTTTTTGTTTTTGTTTATGCGTATCCAAGGTTACCAGACAGATAAAACATTCTACCGTCAAACTATTTTCATATCACGACCAAATCAGCCAAACTAATTCTAGTTTACGGCCTGATCTATTATTACATTATTATAAATACAATTATCATTATTATTATCACTACTCTTTTAATTACGGTATTAATCGAAATAGAGGTAGATCATATCTCATTGTTTTACAGACAGTCGGTTTGCCATACGGCCAATTGGCAACACTGTTATCGGATCCCTCGGCACTAAATGTCTTTTTGGGCCCAGGCCATGTCGTCTTGATAGAAGTTCCTAAAAGGTAGCTTCCTAGGGTATATTTGACTACAGTGATATTCCCAGAAAATTTTACCTTAAGGTATCCAGAATTCTAACTCCTGGAGCGAATATCCCTAAATAATCTCACAGGGATATCGCATAGTATCAGAGGACGTATTCTTGACACGACACATAGCTATCTTCAACCCGAACAGTATTAACGCTTCAAGGGGTTACAGTGACAATAATCTGAAACAAGAATGAAAAGAGAGCCGTTCATAAGGCATCTCTCCTATTCTGTTTCCAGTGTGTATCTGATGAAGGTGGTAGCGCCCTCGTTATTCCTTTTCGTGTAGCTCTACTACTCGTTGTTTTCCCTGTGTTCTCTCGTTATTTTGGATTTAATTCAACATTTTGAGGACTTCTCCGGCCTCTTTTGCCTCTGGAAAGTTGAGTATTATCTTTACTATGTATATATGTAAGCTCTCGTCGTTTTGAGTTAAATCAAAAGTGATATTAACGTAAACAAGAGCTGTTGCCTACCGGAGGCATCCTGGATGCTATCGCTCGCTATGGGTCATTTAGTTAGCTAGAGCGACGTTCCCGGTTTGTTATGCTTTAATAATCTAGCTATTTAACTCCTCTAGGAATGCTTATATAATGCCGTTAGTTTTTAGTTCGGTGATATAGGTAACCGATCTTGCCCTTCGCGAGGCTTAGTAGCCTAGGCATCTGGCCCTAGTACTTTCATGCATGATATAAGTTTTTCCGAGTGTTATATTATTGAAGCTATAGGCAAATATTTTATACATGTAAGATATTGTTGAATGTTCTTTCCAAGATTGTATACGAGAGAGTTTCGGTGAATTAGGTAATCGATTCTCACCGCACCTAGGCTAGTATCCTAAGTACAGTAGTATAATTTCGAATATCCCCGATTGTACTTTTCTCCTCCGGAGGCTAAGTTCAATCGCTCTCTCCCTCTGAGTAAGCCTTTGGCTTAATCCTAGTGGTTCTATCTGTATAATAATTCAGGTATAACTATACTAGGATATGTCTGTCCTGACCTGATAACCAGAGTGACTGGTTTTTTGGGTTAGGGCTGAACATCAGAGTTTCTAGTCTGTGGTCTGCTTCTTCCTAGCATAGAGAATGAGTCTACTTTGCTAGGTTAGGGGCGGATACAGGAAGCTTTGCTTCCCTAGTCCACGTCTGAAGGATTCTGTATGAGACGATTCCTTCCTCTAGTGGTCTAGC
Source organism: Palaemon carinicauda (assembly GCF_036898095.1). Taxonomy (NCBI): domain Eukaryota; kingdom Metazoa; phylum Arthropoda; class Malacostraca; order Decapoda; family Palaemonidae; genus Palaemon; species Palaemon carinicauda. The sequence goes on along the minus strand of NC_090742.1, from coordinate 133,041,855 downwards.
AGACTCTCCTGTGTTGTTTTTCTCGGGTTGGAGAATGAGTTTTCTCCGTTGCCCGGCGAAATAACTTCACCTAACTTTGTTCTAGTTGGGAGGAGGATAGCAAGTATTGCCAGTCTTCCTTCCTAATACCTTAGGATGAGCTTCCCTAACTGCTGAGTGTGTCTCTTGCTAGAACGAAGTTCATAGGACACTTATCCCTTCCCCACCTCTCTTTCTTTTATTATCTTTTGGCTGCAGTCCTACTTCCGTACCTAGTATAGGTTAGGATGGAGGTCCGGCTCTGCTCTCTGCCGGCTGACAATTACGTGTCGGTAGGCAGAGATCTCTTGTTCTTTGCAGAGTGAACCCCAGACCTTTCTTGGTCTCCCTTCCATATCTGCCGGTAGAGTCCGGCAGGCTATGGATTCTTTGGAAGCCTGAATGCTACATTCTCCCCTTCCATAAGTTCACTCTTTCTGGAGGGAAGGTTGTATGGCAATGCCGCATTATAACCTTACATTCATACTGTTTCTCTTACTAGTGTTTTGTTCCCCTATCCCGGCTGCCGGTTTAACAACTGGCAGCCGGGCAGTTGGAAGTTCTCTGGTTCTTAGCCACTGTCGGCAGGCATAGGTATTGCTACCTTTGCCTGCCGGCCGTGGAAACACAGCCTGAAATCTGCTGGCCACTACGATTAACGGCTGGCAGCCAGATGTTAGTGTTTTCAGCTGCCGGCCGGCAATCATTGCCAGCTGGTACACATTTGCGAATCAGTCACCTGCCGACCATTAGTTAAAGGTAGTATATCTTTTAACTATACGGGGGTAAATGCCGGCCGGCGCGTGCTGGGGCACGCCGGCACGTGTCGGTACGTGCTGGCCAGCACAGCAGCAAGCAATGTACAGTGGTTTCTATATTTGTAGTGTAGTACACACTGCATTAATAAACTACAGTACAGAGTTTGTTGTAACACTAAAGTTCTTCCAACATGCTTAATGTTATCTTGTAAAGCCTTTTGTTGAGACCATACAATATATTGAAAGTGAGTTCTTTCTGTATTCATTCTATCCCGTATATTAAAACTTTATTTCAAGGTGTGAGCTACACTTTAAATTTCCGTTTAGGAAATTACATAAGGTATTCTAAAATAGAATTAACCTTAGTTTTAATATTTTGGGAGGTTACAGCAATTGGCTGGGCAGGAAATACAAGTATGTGCCTTACGTTTTTTCTTTTATAGCTTTACTGTGTAAGCTACATGTTTCAACATAAGTGAAAAGCCTTCACTTAATACTCATGGATTTTTCTTCTCTTTACAGGAGGACCATCCGAAGTGCGGGAGTGTATTCTGCAATGTCCGCAGTAAGAACTTCTGTGGATATCAGTTTTGCAGGAGGCACGCAGCATGCGCAGCCTCCAGAGGTGATATCCGGTATTGGGACCCTCAGGTTTGTACTGTATGTTCTAACCTGACTACCGAAGCTTTTGACAATCCTAAGTCGATGGAGTCAAGGGATGCTGCCAGGGAAAAGTTATGAATCTGGGTGATGGTTTTCAGAAAAAAATCTCAGGCCCCTACCTTCCAAATGAGAAGATGAGGGCATACCTTTTCCCTAAAGTATCGGCTGATGCAGTCATTCCTCAGCCTCAGGTGGAGATACCAACCGTCCAGGATCCGGTGGATTCTGAAGTCCCGGCCGCCCTTCAAGACATCCAATTGGACGATAGGATGTCGGAGGTGTCGGATTCTACAGAGAAAGACCTTTTAGGAGAAGGTCAGGAGGAGGAGCTGTCTCAGGCTCCTCAAGTAGAAGAGGAAGAATTCGACGAGGTGTCGGTTACATCGGTTCCGGACCGAGAACCTGTTCCCTCTACATCGTCTGCAATCCCAGATGAACTGGGAAGGACTCTTTCTTCTATTGTTGAGATGATCCAACAAATTCAAAGAAAGAATGATGAGAAGGAAGCTGCAATGAAACTGGAGATACATAGACTTGCAGCATCACGTGGGTCCCAGAAGCAAATCAACGTGAAAGATCTTCCTTTATGCTCGGACACCCATCCTTGTGATATCAGAAAAGGTTGGAGCAATTCCCCTGGAAGAAGTGGAATTTTGGCCCAACAAAGATTCTTATCCGGACTGCTATGTCCGTCTTTGGAAGGATCCAGCATCAAAGGAGGAGATGGAGCCGATGGAGGTCATAGTTCTTGACCATAGTAAAGCACAGGCATTACTAGTGGGCTCCATGAAAGAGAGGGGCTTCACGAACTCAAAGGTGCCAGCCTTGAGTAAGAAGCTTCCCTCCTTTGTGGCCTCTCCAACCAGAGCCTTTCCCTTCATGGAAAAGGAATATAAGGCAGTCTTAAAGGCGGTGGAGGCAGGGAAACCATGGCCCTCCTCGGAGAAGTGCAAGCCGTTATCTCTGACCTTGCCCTTGCACCAAGAACACTGGAAGGACGTCCACCTTACCTTCTCAGTCGAGAAGCTAGAAGCTGATATTGCTGAACGTCAGTTTGGTGAGGAACTTCCAAAACTGTCGGATGTTCTCTTGCGAAGAGAGCAAGAGACGAAGGAAAGACTTGCGGCCTCGATGTCGTTGCAAACGACATTAGAAACGATGGCAAGTGATCCCAAGAACCAGGACATGTTGATGGTAGTAGCCAAAACCCATCTGGCTACAGTTACGAAGGATCTCTATAGCTTTATTAAAGCTAGGAGACCCTCTAGAGAGTTCGTGTTCGCCTCGGCTGCGGTGTGTCACGAACCGTGGAGACTGATATCCTCTCGTATCTGGGGTAAAGACCTCTTTCCCAATGAAGCGGTTAACGAGGTAGTAGACAAGGCCGCCACAGAGAATAGGAACCTTCTCAAAAAGTGGGGCTTAGATCTTAAGAGAAAGTCTTCTCCAGATGAGGGTCCCCAACCCAAGAAGGAGACAAAAAGGCCTAGGCCATCCTCTCGGCCGGCTAAACCCTACCGACAGCGACAGCAACAACAACATTTTCCTGTGACCGCGGTGCCTCAGATAGTGGCACAACCTCCAACCACGTACCAGCTGGTACCCTCAACAAGTGGCGACACAGTCGCCAGTTTTTAACCCAGCCTTCGAACGGCAGACTTCTTCCTTTCGTGCGAAAGCTAGAGGAACAGCCAGAGGTTCTTCTAGTCGCCCTTCAATAGGAAGGGGATCCAGGGGAGGACGCGGTCAAGGAGGCAAGGCCTCAGGCCCACAACAGCAAAAGTGAGATACTTCCAGTAGGAGTGAGACTACAGCTATTTACGGATCGCTGGACCTACGATCCCTGGGCCCCCAGCCTAATGAAGAATGGACTAGGTTGGAGCTGGAGCAGTCCTCCACCCTCAATTTCCTCAATTCTTCCAACACTCAACCCTCGTTCTGGAAGAATATGTCCAAAAGCTCTTAGACAAAAGAGGAATCCAGAAAGTTAAGTCCATCAAATTCCATGGAAGGCTGTTTTGTTCCAAAGAAGGACTCAGAAAAACTCAGAGTCATTCTAGACTTGTCGCCACTCAACAAGTTCATAGTGAACTACAACTTCAGAATGCTCACACTTCAACACATAAGGACACTACTGCTCAAAAGGGCATATACTGTTTATATAGACTTGTCTGACGCTTATTAGCACGTTCCAATTAATCGTCACCCCTCTCCTCCTACCTAGGCTTCAAGTTACATAGATAACTTTACGCCTTCAGAACCATGCCTTTCGGGCTAAACATAGCCCCTAGATTTTCATGAAGATCGCGAACGCAGCCGTCCATCAATTACTCCTAAAGAGGGGTCCAAGTAGTAGCCTACTTGGATGACTGGCTGGTGTGGGCAGCATCCAGGACACAATACATGCAAGCTTCTAAGATAGTGATCCAGTACCTGGAACATCTGGGATTCAAGATCAACATCAAAAGTCTCGACCTTCTCCAACTCAAAAATTTCAGTGGTTGGGAATCCAATGGAATTTGGAGTCACATCGATTTTCCATTCCTGGGAAGAAGAGGAAAGAAATAGCAAGATCTGTTAAGACTCTATTGAAATCCAAACGGATATCAAGACGCGAACAGGAGAGAGTGCTGGGCTCTCTACAGTTTGCTTTGATAACAAACCAGTGCTAAGAGCACAGCTAAAGGATGCAACAGAAGTCCTGGATAAAATATGCATTAAACGCGCGAAGAGATCTAATAAGACCTCTACCGACTCGACTGCGAACGCTTCTCAAGCCGTGGTCCAATGCCAAGCAGTTGAAGAAATCAATACTTCTTCAACCTCCTCCCCCGTCAGTAACTATCCACACAGACGCTTCAAAGGAAGGCTGGGGAGGTCACTATCATCAGAAGAGAGACCAAGGAGCTTGGTCCAATCTTTTCAAGTCATTTCACATCAACTTTCTAGAAGCCATGGCAGTTCTTCTGACACTAAAGAAAATATCTCCTCGCCACTCGACCCACATAAGACTGGCTCTAGACAGTGAGGTGGTAGTGAGATGCCTGAATCGACAAGATTCGAGGTCATCTCAAATCAACCAAGTGATGTTGGCCATATTCCGTTTGGCGGAATGAAGAAATGGCACCTGTCAGCAGTTCACATTAAAGGGTTCCCGCAATGTTACAGCGGTTGCTCTATCCAGGTTTACACCTATAGAGTCAGAATGGTCCCTTGACGCAGGATCGTTCTCCTTCATCTCGAGCCAAGTCCCGAAGCTGCAGATAGACCTCTTTGCGACGAAAGACAACAAGAAAATAGATTGTTACGTGACCCCATAGAGGATCCGCTAGCGGAGGCAGTGGACGCTATGTCCCTAGACTGGAACAGATGGTCCAATATTTATCTGTTCCCTGCGCACAACATCCTTTTGAGGGTTCTCAATAAGCTGAGATCCTTCAAAGGAAAATCAGCAATAGTGGCCCACAAGTGGCCAAATAGCGTGTGGTTCCCTCTGGCATTGGCAATTAGGACTATAATTCGTACCGCTACCGGATCCATCCCTGTCTCAGCGAGTACAGAAGTCGACTGTCTTCGCTCCATCACAGAAAACACGGAACCCTCATCTCATGATTCTCTCTCCTTAGCGATGAGAAAAAGATTCTGTGTTAAAAGTCAGTTTAGACTTTTGGAGGAAACCAGAAGACATTATGAGGCTTCAGGGAAGAAATAGATATCCTTTGTCAAGGCATAGAAACCAAAAGAAATCTCGACAGATTCCTATTTATCATTCTTCATTCACCTTCATGAGCAAGGTTTAGCAGCCAACACAGTTCTATTGTTCAAACCTGCCTTGACAAGTCAGATACCATATGCCTTACAGGTTGACCTTTCTAACGACGTTCTTACTGAACTACAAAGGCCCATGCTGGGCTTAGCCCTTCAGCGCCTCCAAAGACCCTTTGCATGGTGATTAGATATGATTCTTCATTGTGTATATATAATGAACAATGAGGAATGCGCTAAGAAGGTTTTAAATTTAAGTCATATTTCTGTTTGTACTCGCTTTGGGGGCTAGAGTTAGTGAAATAGTGGCTCTCTCTAGAGAGGAAAGCCACGTCCAGTTCTTGGAGGAAGAACTGAATCTATTTCCAGACCCAACGTTTCTTACCAGGAACAAGCTACCCACCAACAGGTTGGGTCACTAGAGAATCTGCCCTCTGAAGGAAGATGAATCTCTATGTCCAGTAGAGTGCCTAAAGGTCTATCTTCATAGAACTTCAGACTTTTTGGGAGAACTGCTGTTCAGAAGACAAACCCTGGGTTCAAAGTTATCTATAACCAAGGGTGAAAATCACCCGTGTTATTCGCAGAATGGATCCAGACAGTACAACCCGTTAGTCATGATCCGAGCAAAGTTGCCTCTTCCATAAAATTTCTTTGAATATATGGACTTTGAACATCCTTGTTTGTACACCGGCTGGTAGTCATCCAAGGTGTTCTTTATGCACTATGCGAAGCAAGTGGAACAACTTAAGAGGTCTGTGGTAGCAGCAGGTAAAATTCTTTAACCTTTTGATTTAAATCTGCGAGGAACAGTGTAATTAATTTGGGATGATTAATTAAGAGGGTGCGTGTGTAGTCACTGTATGTTACTATACACTGAGCGATAGGCCACGAAAGTGGCCTACGAACTGTTCCATTGACGTTGGTGAACTATAGCATAGTATGGACACTTGTGCCAAGCGTTTTTACGCTAGTGTAAGTAAACCGTATAAAGACTATATAATTATTATTAATAATTCAATTGAAGTGGCAAATCTGTTTCCTAGTAGACGAAACAATATTTTCTGTTGACTGTTTTTCTTCACGCTTTAACGCATATTATCCACATTTTATAGATTTTATAAATGTTAATCTGATATGTACTTTTATTAAATTTAAAAAAACTAGTTCTTAGTGAACCCTATGTCTTATTCGCCCACACTCATTTTATTAGAAATGTACTGAGCATTAAGATTAAAATATGGATATTTTTATCATGTTATGGCTTTTAAGACTGTTCCCTGATTCAAGCAAAAGTCCACTCACTTTAACCATTCCTTAGGAAGGTTGACGTGGTACCCTAACGGGATAGTGGCAAAGAGGCAAAATTTTTTCCTATGTGGATACAACCATTATCCAATAGGTAATAAGATTAGTCACATTGGGAAGGTGTCACAAATTCATACTGACATTGGTGACTCTTATACAAACTTTGCTTTATAATGTATAGGGCGAGACCACTATACAAGCTTGTCATTTTGTCATCCATAGTTATTATGTACTCGTCGAGAGTTTTTCCAGTCTAGTATGACTCTTCCCTGTAGGGGGCAGGAAGCACTAACATAGTTCATGCTTAGATGAAATGATGTATGACGGTAACATTATAGGTCTCTGGGTCTAGACGGACCAGGAAAATACTTTCTTGAGAGTACGGCACCGATTGAGAATCCACAGACACATTAATGCTCTGGTAAACTTCCATCAGGATGACATGGCCTGAGCCCAAAAACAGATTTTGAGCGAAACGAAAAATCTATTTTTGGGGCGAGGTAGCCATGTCGTCCTGATAGACCCCGCCCTTCCTTTTATTGTAAAAGGGCTTATTGACCCCTCCCTATAATAGAGTATCTGTAGCACCTCGTATATCTTTACAAGGAATAAAGAGTGCACTACTGCCTTCATCAGATACACACTGGAAACGGAATAGGAGAGATGCCTTATGAGCGGCTCTCTATTCATTCTCGTTTCAGATTCTTGTCACTGTAACCCCTCGGAGCGTTAATACTGTTCGGAGTGAAGATAGCTATGTGACGTGTCAAGAATATGTCCTCTGATATTATGCGATATCCTTGTGAGATTATTTAGGGATATTCGCTCCAGGAGTTAGAATTCTGGATACCTTAAGGTAAAATTCTCTGGGAATATCACTGTAGTCAAATATACCAAAAGGAAGCTACCTTTTAGGAACTTCCATCAGAACGACATGGCTACCTCACCAAAAAATAGATTTTTCGCTTCGCTCAAAATCCATTTATTATTTTTTTATTCTTCTTCTCTCAAAACAACCGCCAACAATCCGATATTTACAGCTAGTAATAATAATAATCTTTAAACAAATGATTATTATGATATCCTATACGTTATTACTATCGTAATTAACACTGGTATTGAAATTACTGAAGTTTAGCGAGAGAAAAATCTGAAAACATAATCAAAACTCATGTTTTGCATTTAGTCAGCTGTGTTCCTCAAAAGTATTATTTACGCCTTTTTTGTAGATATGCCAATAATATATAAGGTATAAGTGGTTTTATTACTTTTATTATACATTTATATCCTAATGTAAATTCTTTCGTTCCCGATGTAATATTTTGTCTATAAGTTATGATTTATAGTGTTCGTGTTAACAAAAAATATTTGCTGTTTTTGTGTTGAACATAGTGCAACGATTGTCCTTATATATATATATATATATATATGTATATATATATATATATATATATATATATACAGCATGTAGTATGCAGTATGCCTAAATGTTATGTAAAGGAGAAAATTTCACATTGAATAAGTTGATACATGTATCTTATTAGGTATTTTATGGGTTTTGTTCGTTGGTTAAAGATATGGTGGAGTTTTGGACTAACCGTGCATTATTTTTTTTTCCAAAATTCATAAAAAAAAAATTTTTTTAGTGAATTAACCTAAATTTGAAGTGATCACTATAAAGTACAATCGTTGGGCTATATTCTGTCTGAAGCACAATTTATTCATCCTAATATAAGTTGGTGAAATGAAGATTTAAAAAAAAATCTTGAAATACGCACGGATTGTTCATATCTGTACACTTTAATGCTCTTAAATAATATATATATACATAATGTTGGATCAGCGTACCATACAATATCATGCTTGAAGCCTGCCTTGTTAATATTACTGTATATGAAAGAAGGGTTCAACACAAAACAATACAAATATTTTTGTTTACATGTGAAGATTCCGTACACTTAAATACCAAGCCGAGTGGAAAATCCACGGGCAGTCATTAAAATGTAAACAAACTTTACCGACAAAGGTGGTGTACTAAATCATTAAAACATCGTCATATCATCCATTATAGTCATATTTAGGTGTACAATACCTAACCTTCACACTCCTAGCATATTCATAAGCACCATAAACCATAACTTAAAAACTAAATATAACAACAGGAATGAGAAAAGCTGAAAAAAACCTATTCATTCATATGCTACTGGTTCCAATTCTTTAAGGGAGGGGACAGAGGTGTATAGCCCCGTTTTCCTTTAACTCCAAAGAAATTGAAACCGTTGGTATATCACACCGAATCTGCCGGTCCCCATAGCATTCCCGTTTGCCGTTTGCCGACCTTGGAAATGCTTGCCATACGACGTCAACCAACTAATTGCATTTGCACACATATATTAACCTATCGCTTTATCCGCCATTCGAAACTGAACTCATTTTAGTAATCAAGCCGTGTTTCGTTGTATTCTATCATCTCTGAGCAGGGATTAAAATTGGGTACATAGATTCTAAGTTTCTGACGTATTTGCTTGAGAGAGAGAGAGAGAGAGAGAGAGAGAGAGAGAGAGAGAGAGAGAGAGATTTCGAAAACACCAGGGAAATTTAGTGGGAATCTATTAATTTTCTAAAATGTCTGTCTGAAAAAAAAATCAGCAATCATATTATATTATATTATATTATATTATATTATATTTATATTATATTATATTATATTCTGTTTATTTTGTCTCTCCTCGACATCTTCAAAATTTCAAAGGTTATCATAAATAATCTACCGTTTAGAATATATACACAAATATATGTTATATCTAATCTTAAACATATCGGAAGTAAAGTAATCTTGAAGTGCGTTGGCAGAAAGAGAAGAAAATATATTTTTACTGCAAAATGCGTTGCGTTTTTGCTGAGATTCTAGCCAATCAACATTTACATGCATATTGAGAATTGAGGAAGGATAGAGTTCAATATTTACTCTTTTCCACAAAAAGGTTTATTTTTCCCTCAGCCTATCAACCAGACTGGTTACTCCATGTTTTGTTTATGAATACAATTCCAGGAAAGTTTATTTGCTAATAAAGCATTTTATTTATGTCAATATCTATATCGAAGAGGTCAGTTACAAAGGTAAACAGATTCTCTCTAGTGTCACATCTTAAAACTTATCATATGGATTTCACTGTTGCAACTACACACTTTGATATCATATGCTTTTTTTTAAATATTACTTCAACCATTCAAACGAACATTTAGGTATCCTCTCTAAAAGAGAAAGATGATAAAAAAGTATTCTCGCTAAAACACACTACATTAGTCTGTTTGCTTCTTATATATATAAATATCATTATATACTAGAAGTCCAATGCCCTTTTTCCTTTTATTCCAAGAATCTTTGTCTTCTAATACACCATCATTTAATATAAAATATCAAATAATTTTCATAGGTATTTCTGATTACCGATCTATTGAAGATTTAAAAAGAATATTATGAGATTGATAATTATTTTGTATATAATGAAAAGTGAATAAAAACTTCATCTATGAGCATTTTTAGTTTTGCTTTGGTGGTTTAAAATTTCGTAAAGACACCATCTTCAATATGTATTAAACATTGGCTGATTTCTAAGATTTTCTTTGTTTTTTTCTTCATTTTTTACAATTCATTTGATATTCGGCACCAATTGATATCTGTTGTAACTCTTAAAACGTATAAAGACGTAGATCTCACTATTATTCATTCTTCTTTCTATAAAAATGTGTTGAGGAAGATTTATCATTATAAAGTAAATAGATTTTTCTGGTCTCATATCTCAGAACTTGTCATATGGATTTCACTGTTGCAACTCCAAAGTTTGATATCATATGCATTTTAAAAGCATATGTTATCAAACAAACATTCAGGTATTCCTGCAAATCCAATTACATGTCCAAAGAGGAAGAGGATAAAAAAAAAATTCTCGCTAAAACACTCTATTTGTCAGTTTTCCTCCCTACATACGTCAGCATATACTGGTAGGCAATATCCTCTTACTTTGATGCATCGAATCAGTTATTTTCAAAAAACACCAATATCTAGTATAAAAATGAAATAATTCCATAGATATATCTGATTTCCGATGTATTAAAGATTTTATAAAATATTATGAAATAGATAATTATTTTTTATATAATGTAAGCTGATTAAAACTTTGTCTATGATTTTCTTCCACATTTACTGTATAGTCGTACGAGCATTTTTAGATTTGTTTTTGTGATGATGTAGAGTTTAGTAAAAAAAATCAACTTTTATATCAATTAAGCATTGGCTGATTCCTTAAGATCATTTCTGCTTTCCTTCATGTTTTACAATTCTTTGAGATTCGGCACCAATTGATATCTGTTTAACTATTGAAAGGTGGAAAGATGTCAGATCTCACAACTGTTTATTCTTCTTTCAATGAAAAAGTTTTCAGGAAGAGATATCATAATATAGTAAAGCCTATAAAGCCTGCCGATGTCTTTTTACCTTGGTAAGATCAATATCATCAATAAAGAGGGTTTTAGTAATGTAGCCATATCTAGGATGAAAAATAGGTTATGCTTAAACTAGATTTAGTTTTCTTATGGAACGCTGTTATAGTCATACAGACATATTTATTGTGAAATGCCCAATTCAAAGGAACAAATTGTGTTTGGCTGCATGATGAAGAGTCATGATGATATAAATGGTGCTGTTGGTTTAATAAACATGGAAAACCAGTCAAGGGAAATTAATATTTCCGTTAACACACACATGAGAGAGGGAGTTCAGCTTTGCTGTATATCTGCAACTCCATACATATGAATGCTATGATTTCTTAAAAATAATGATGTACCTATCACCAAAATTTAACACAATTTCTCTAATGGCGAAAAGATACCTAGAATTGTATGGCAGATGACTCGAATATCTTCTAAATCATTCATCGTATGCCTAAAAGAAGTTTTCAAAAATTTGAGATTTGCAGATGACAGCTTTTTTTAGTGAATCATGGAGGAAATTATAATAGATGATAGAAGATTTGAATAGAGAAAGCAGAAATGTAGAAATGAAAACCATTATCATACTTGCAATACACGCACCTAAGAGTTAATGAGATTGCGGATAAGAAGATTATAGTATGAATAATTGGAAAAATATTTGATAGAATTTTGGTGAGTAAAGTAAGAGGGAGGATAGATGGTTTAGGGTGAGAATAATAACGTTTAGTTAGATAAACCTTTGGGTATATACATCATAGATTATATTGAAAAAGTCATACACAAGCTGAAACATACACACCAAGAACTTTCTCTAGCATACATGGTTCAAGAAAAAAAGTGACCTGACTGATTGCAATAATTACAGACGCATAACTCTTACATCAGTTGTTATGAAAATATAAAGTATGCTTATTCTAAAGAATCTGGGGAGAGAGAGAGAGAGATTGATGAAAAGCTGAGAGATGAACAAGCAGGCTTTCGGAAAGGTAATAGTTGCACTGGCCATATTTTCATTTTGAAAATGTTATACAGCAATGCGTAGAGTATAGAAATCCCCCTTTGATGTCATTTTTGGATTATGAAAAAGCCTTTGATAGTGTACACCGGCCAATTTTGTGGAGAGTCCTGTGTTATTATGGAATTCCTCTTAATATGTAAATTTGACTAAGTCTGTTTATGAGCAAAGCAAGTACAAAGTTAATGTTAATGGAGTTTTATCAATTAAATTTACAGTGAACAGCAGAGTACTCCAAGGGAATGTATTATCACCTATGTTGTTTATATTCCTCATGGATTTTGTAATGCGTAAAATAGTCAAAGATGGAGGAGAAGGATTGGAATGGATTAGATATAGGAATTTAGCAAACCTAGAATATACTGATGATGCTTTCCTTGTTAGCAAGCCCACCACAAGATTGCAATGCTTGCTTTCCAGAATGCATGGTATATCACACGAGGTGGGACTGAAGATAAATAGAAGAAAGACAGAGATGATGAGAACGTAGTATGCAATTGAAGATGAAATATCATTGGAAGGAGAAAGGATTAATGAGGTATTATATATAAAGTATTCAGGAACTATGATCTCCAATACAGGGTCCTTAGAATTAGAGTCTAATGGAGAATTGAACAAAGCAAATCTGACAATGGCCAGGTTAGTTAAAATTTGGAAATCAAATCGCCTTAAATTACAAATAAAAATCAGACTATATATCAGTTTAGTAAAAGCGGTGTTAGTGTATGGACATGAGTCATGGTATGGACAATGAAACAATCTCCAATAGATTTAGTAGATTTGAGAACAAAGCCCTCAGAAGGACATTGGGAGTTATGTAGCTGAAGAGGATTATACATGAAACTATAAGAAAGATCACTCGAGTGCCATATGTGGATGAGATCGCGATGAGGGGCGGATGGAGAGGGTTTGGGTATGGTCTTCCCACTCCCCAAGAGAGATTAGTTCACTAAAGGTTCAGCTGGGCTCCACAAGGTACTAGAAAAATTGGAAGCCCAGGCCTACAGGGTTGTGGTCTATGAAGCGCGAAGTAGAAGATGATGAATGGAAACGCATTGAATTAAAAGCTAAAGGATAGAGACGACTGGCGAAATCTAACCGAAGCATCATTAGGCGTAGATGACACACACACACACACACACACACACATATATATATATATATATATATATATATATATATATATATATATTATATATATATATATATATATATATATATACTGGTTCCAATTCTTTTAAGGGAGGGACAGAGGTGTATAGCCCCGTTTTCCTTTAACTCCAAAGAAATTGAAACCGTGGTTATATCACACCGAATCTGCCGGTCCCCATAGCATTCCCGTTTGCCGACCTTGGAAATGCTTGCCATACGACGTCAACCAACTAATTGTATTTGCACACATATATTAACCTATCGCTTTATCCGCCATTCGAAACTGAACTAATTTTAGTAATCAAGCCGTGTTTCGTTGTATTCTATCATCTCTGAGCAGGGATTAAAATTGGGTACATAGATTCTAAGTTTCTGACGTATTTGCTTGAGAGAGAGAGAGAGAGAGAGAGAGAGATAGAGAGAGAGAGAGAGAGAGAGAGAGAGAGGAGAGAGAGAGAGATTTCGAAACACCAGGGAAATTTAGTGGGAATCTATTAATTTTCTAAAATGTCTGTCTGAAAAAAAAAATCAGCAATCATATTATATTATATTATATTATATTATATTTATAATTATATATATAATATATTATATTCTGTTTATTTTTGTCTCTCCTCGACATCTTCAAAATTCAAAGGTTATCATAAATAATCTACCGTTTAGAATATATACACAAATATATGTTATATCTAATCTTAAACATATCGGAAGTAAAGTAATCTTGAAGTGCGTGGCAGAAAGAGAAGAAAATATATTTTTACTGCAAAATGCGTTGCCGTTTTTGCTGAGATTCTAGCCAATCAACATTTACATGCATATTGAGAATTGAGGAAGGATAGAGTTCAATATTTACTCTTTTCCACAAAAAGGTTTATTTTTCCCTCAGCCTATCAACCAGACTGGTTACTCATGTTTTGTTTATGAATACAATTCCAGGAAGTTTATTTGCTAATAAAAGCATTTTTATTTATGTCAATATCTATAGCGAAGAGGTCAGTTACAAAGGTAAACAGATTCTCTCTAGTGTCACATCTTAAAACTTATCATATGGATTTCACTGTTGCAACTACACACTTTGATATCATATGCTTTTTTTTTTTAAATATTAACTTCAACCATTCAAACGAACATTTAGGTATCCTCTCTAAAAGAGAAAGATGATAAAAAGTATTCTCGCTAAAACACACTACATTAGTCTGTTTGCTTCTTATATATATAAATATCATTATATACTAGAAGTCCAATGCTTTTTCCTTTTTATTCCAAGAATCTTTGTCTTCTAATACACCATCATTTAATATAAAATATCAAATAATTTTCATAGGTATTTCTGATTACCGATCTATTGAAGATTTAAAAAGAATATTATGAGATTGATAATTATTTTGTATATAATGAAAAGTGAATAAAAACTTCATCTATGAGCATTTTTAGTTTTGCTTTGGTGGTTTAAAATTTCGTAAAGACACCATCTTCAATATGTATTAAACATTGGCTGATTTCTTAAGATTTTCTTTGTTTTTTCTTCATTTTTTACAATTCATTTGATATTCGGCACCAATTGATATCTGTTGTAACTCTTAAAACGTATAAAGACGTAGATCTCACTATTATTCATTCTTCTTTCTATAAAAATGTGTTGAGGAAGATTTATCATTATAAGTAAACAGATTTTTCTGGTCTCATATCTCAGAAATTGTCATATGGATTTCACTGTGCAACTCCAAAGTTTGATATCATATGCATTTTAAAAGCATATGTTATCAAACAAACATTCAGGTATTCCCTGCAAATCCAATTACATGTCCAAAGAGGAAGAGGATAAAAAAAAATTCTCGCTAAAAAGCTCTATTTGTCAGTTTTCTCCCTACATACGTCAGCATATACTGGTAGGCAATATCCTCTTTACTTTGATGCATCGAATCAGTTATTTTCAAAACACCAATATCTAGTATAAAAATGAAATAATTTCCATAGATATATCTGATTTCCGATGTATTAAAGATTTATAAAATGTTATGAAATAGATATTATTTTTTTATATAATGTAGCTGATTAAAACTTTGTCTATGATTTTCTTCCACATTTACTGTATAGTCGTACGAGCATTTTTAGATTTGTTTTTGTGATGATGTAGAGTTAGTAAAAAAATCAACTTTTATATCAATTAAGCATTGGCTGATTCCTTAAGATCATTTCTGCTTTCCTTCATGTTTTACATTCTTTGAGATTCGGCACCAATTGATATCTTTTTAACTATTGAAAGGTGGAAAGATGTCAGATCTCACAACTGTTTATTCTTCTTTCAATGAAAAAGTTTTCAGGAAGAGATATCATAATATAGTAAAGCCTATAAAGCCTGCCGATGTCTTTTTACCTTGGTAAGATCAATATCATCAATAAAGAGGGTTTTAGTAATGTAGCCATATCTAGGATGAAAAATAGGTTATGCTTAAACTAGATTTAGTTTTCTTATGGGAACGCTGTTATAGTCATACAGACATATTTATTGTGAAATGCCCAATTCAAAGGAACAAATTGTGTTTGGCTGCAAGATGAAGAGTCATGATGATATAAATGGTGCTGTTGGTTTAATAAACATGGAAACCAGTCAAGGGAAATTAATATTTCCGTTAACACACACATGAGAGAGGGGATTTCAGCTTTGCTGTATATCTGCAACTCCATACCTATGAATGCTATGATTTCTTAAAAATAATGATGTACCTATCACCAAAATTTAACACAATTTCTCTAATGGCGAAAAGATACCTAGAATTGTATGGCAGATGACTCGAATATCTTCTAAATCATTCATCGTATGCCTAAAAGAAGTTTTCAAAAATTTGAGATTTGCAGATGACAGCTTTTTTTAGTGAATCATGGAGGAATATATAATAGATGATAGAGATTTGAATAGAGAAAGCAGAAATGTAGAAATGAAAACCATTATCATACTTGCAATACACGCACCTAAGAGTTAATGAGATTGCGGATAAGAAGATTATAGTATGAATAATTGGAAAAATATTTGATAGAATTTTGGTGAGTAAAGTAAGAGGGAGGATAGATGGTTTAGGGTGAGAATAATAACGTTTAGTTAGATAAACCTTTGGGTATATACATCATAGATTATATTGAAAAAGTCATACACAAGCTGAAACATACACACCAAGAACTTTCTCTAGCATACATGGTTCAAGAAAAAAAGTGACCTGACTGATTGCAATAATTACAGACGCATAACTCTTACATCAGTTGTTATGAAAATATAAAGTATGCTTATTCTAAAGAATCTGGAGAGAGAGAGAGAGAGAGATTGATGAAAAGCTGAGAGATGAACAAGCAGGCTTTCGGAAAGGTAATAGTTGCACTGGCCATATTTTCATTTTGAAAATGTTATACAGCAATGCGTAGAGTATAGAAATCCCCCTTTGATGTCATTTTTGGATTATGAAAAAGCCTTTGATAGTGTACACCGGCCAATTTTGTGGAGAGTCCTGTGTTATTATGGAATTCCTCTTAAATATGTAAATTTGACTAAGTCTGTTTATGAGCAAAGCAAGTACAAAGTTAATGTTAATGGAGTTGTATCAATTAAATTTACAGTGAACAGCAGAGTACTCCAAGGGAATGTATTATCACCTATGTTGTTTATATTCCTCATGGATTTTGTAATGCGTAAAATAGTCAAAGATGGATGAGAAGGATTGGAATGGATTAGATATAGGAATTTAGCAAACCTAGAATATACTGATGATGCTTTCCTTGTTAGCAAGCCACCACAAGATTTGCAATGCTTGCTTTCCAGAATGCATGGTATATCACACGAGGTGGGACTGAAGATAAATAGAAGAAAGACAGAGATGATGAGAACGTAGTATGCAATTGAAGATGAAATATCATTGGAAGGAGAAAGGATTAATGAGGTAGTATATATAAAGTATTCAGGAACTATGATCTCCAATACAGGGTCCTTAGAATTAGAGTCTAATGGAGAATTGAACAAAGCAAATCTGACAATGGCCAGGTTAGTTAAAATTTGGAAATCAAATCGCCTTAAATTACAAATAAAAATCAGACTATATATCAGTTTAGTAAAAGCGGTGTTAGTGTATGGACATGAGTCATGGTATGACAATGAAACAATCTCCAATAGATTTTGTAGATTTGAGAACAAAGCCCTCAGAAGGACATTGGGAGTTATGTAGCTGAAGAGGATTATACATGAAACTATAAGAGAGATCACTCGAGTGCCATATGTGGATGAGATTGCGATGAGGGGCGGATGGAGAGGGTTTGGGTATGGTCTTCCCACTCCCCAAGAGAGATTAGTTCACTAAACGTTCAGCTGGGCTCCACAAGGTACTAGAAAAATTGGAAGACCCAGGCCTACAGGGTTGTGGACTATGAAGCGCGAAGTAGAAGATGATGAATGGAAACGCATTGAATTAAAAGCTAAAGATAGAGACGACTGGCGAAATCTAACCGAAGCATCATTAGGCGTAGATGACACACACACACACACACACACACACACACACATATATATATATATATATATATATATATATATATATATATATATATATATATATATATATATATATATATGTGTGTGTGTGTGTGTGTGTGTGTGTGTGTGTGTGTGGCTACCTTGAAAGTAGTCAACTTCGTTGGAGAAAATAACTAACAATGACTGTCGCTAAGAGACCAACAAATTACATTGAACACCACTCGGCAAGAGTACTCGGTGACATATTTTTACCAATGGACTCACAATTTCTCTTCCTTCCTTTTTTGGAGAAAAAAATAAATGTGATAAATATTAAGCTTTTGTCTTTCAACTGATTTTCATCGGACTTTTTCGAAAACTTCTCAGGTTCGCTGTCCACGTTATAAAGAAAACGAAATTTGTTAAGTAAATGATTATATTTTCGTTACTTGTACTTAGAAGTATTCAGAGTATGACAAGGGATGTATAGCTTCTCCTAATAACTATTTGTATACTAAGATTAATTTATTACCCGAACAAAGGTAATTCCTTAGGAGTCGTCGACACCACATTTAGTTTTTCCGCTTCGATAAATATCCCTGGTGACACCAATTACAGACATAAGATAACAGAAGTCTCGCAACAGGGATGCGATGGGCGAGTGTTTAACGAAGCGTCCAGGAAGACTTTCCTCTCGAAAAGGTAGGAAATAAAAAGGTTATTATCTTATAGCCAGTTTCTAACTGAGCAACTTCCAGAGAGATTTAAAAAAAAAGCTTAGGGTCGGAGCCAAAGAGTTTCTCCTAAAGGAGGCGTTTGAGGTTCATTAAGAAATCGACCATTAGCTTCTTCCTCACAATTATTATTATTATCATCATTATTACTTGCTACGGTACAACCCTAGTTGGAAAAGCAGGATGCTATAAGCCTAAGGCCTCCAACACAGAAAATAGGGCATTAAGAATAGGAAATAAGTAAAAACTACAAGACAAGTTTAAAAACAACAATAACAGTAATATATATATATATATATATATATATATATATATATATATATATATATATATATATATATATGTATATGTATATGTATATATATATACATATACATATACATATATATATATATATATATATATATATATATATATATATATATATATATATATATATATATATATATATATATATACATATATATATAGATATTTATATACATATATATGTATATATATATATATATATATATATATATATATATATATATATATATATATATATATATATATATATATATACAAAGAGAGAGAGAGAGAGAGAGAGAGAGAGAGAGAGAGAGAGAGAGAGAGAGAGAGAGAGAGAGAGATTATTCATGTAAACTAATTTCTCAGAATTTTTCATTAAATAAACCCCTCGTTTTTCCTGTTCCCCTCGATAGAGAAGTGTCGGAGAAAACGTTTATTGGGTATGTGGCCAAATTGTGAAAAGCACTTTGCCCTGTTTCTGAGCTGCTCCTGAAGATGAGAATTCTCCGGAATCCTTCTTCGCATTGAAGTCTCTCCAAACAATGGATTCTCATTTAATTCTTGCAGTGGATTTCCAATCTCTATGGGGGAAGGGGAACGTAGCTCCACAAACATTACGTCTTATACATTGAAATATGAAGATTGACTGAAAAGTTTTCTTTGATTAGTTTTCTTTAAGAATTCATTAAATGACCGAGGTGAGAATGACATGTTTTCAGTAAGGTGAAAAAGGTATAAACTCCCTATTTCCTACCAGGTAGATTAGTATGATACTTGCATTTGGAGAAAAATTATCATATTTTCTGTATTCGAGTAAGGAAATAATAGAATGTTCTATCTAATTGTCATGCTTTTCTAAATTCAATATTGATTACATGAAAATCATGGGGAAAAAGACAGATGTTATATTATATTATATTATATTATATTATATTATATTATATTATATTATATTATATTATATTACATCATTCTGTTTATTTGGTCTCTCTTCGACATCTTCAAAATTCTAAAGGTAATCATAAATAATCTACCGTTCAGAATATATACACCAATATATGTTAATTATAATCTTAAACATATCGGAAGTAAAGTAATCAAGAAGTGCGTTGGCAGAAAATGGAGGAAAATATATTTTTA
>NC_090742.1:133004522-133009522 GCF_036898095.1 Palaemon carinicauda | reverse complement strand
TAGGTGTAAAAGGAGGAGATGGTGATGATGAAACAAATACATATATTTATATATAAAGTATATATATACATATATAGATATATAGATAGATATGAAAATTTCCTCAATATTCAATATGAGTGAAAAAATTTAATCTCAGTCATATCTATTATATATTATTCGCAGGTGAAGCTATATCTTTGAAGTATCAATTTCGCAACAAGATCTCAATGTAAAGAATGTTGTTCTTATTAAGATACATTAGCGAGTCTTTTATTCACCAGATAAAGAAATTGCACAGATATACACGTTGTAACAAATTGTGATTATTCGTTAACAGCTTAAGCAATTAATACTTCAAAATTATCCAGGGATCTGTCGGTATTTCCCAAACATGTACTTATTGAAGAATATTTGGATTATCGCTCTCAAATTGATAGTGACAGTCTTGTAGATTTTTATGGTATTATACATATCTTAGCAAATATGATAATAATAATAATAATAATAATAATAATAATAATAATAATAATAATAATAATAATAATAATAATAATAATAATAATAATAATAATAATATTTCTTAAGTAAAGGATTAATACATTCATAACTTTCAGAAAAGCTGATTTAATATTTAATAGAATACACGTCATCTCTTGCTTGATCAACTGATGCTAGTCTCGCAGATGCTTTTTTTCAATAACTGGATTTCTTTAATAAAACCAACCAGTTTTGGAAATCAATGTAGATTGGTTGAGAATGTAGAAAACGGGTCATTTGGTCACTCCACAGCATATGTTTACTTACAATCATTTGAAAAGTATAGAACTTTTATGGTGAAATATATCAACGAATATATTTCGTATGAAAACCACAATCACATAAAATAACCATTAAGCAACCAATTGTTATTATTATTACTATTATTATTACAACGCTAATTAAAAATAGCAGGATGCTATAAATGCAAGGACTCGAATAGAGAAAAATAGCCCAGTGAGGAAAATATAAGGAAATATATAAAAGAAAAAAAGAAGTAATGAACAATTGAAATAAAACATTTAAAAAACAGTAACAACATTACAATAGATCTTTCATATATAAACTATAAAAAAGAGACTTCGGTTATCCTGTTCAACATAAAATAAAAATAGCTTCAAGTTTTAACTTTTGAATGAGTTAGGATATGCTCCAACTTGCAAGTTTGAACTTTTGAATGAATTAAGATATGCTCCAACTTGCAAGTTTAAACTTTTGAATGAATTAAGATATGCTCCAACTTGCAAGTTTGAACTTTTGAATGAATTAAGATATGCTCCAACTTGTAATTTTAAACTTTTGAATTAATTATGAAATGCTCCAACTTTCAAGTTTGAACTTTTGAATGAATTAAGATACGCTCCAACTTGCAAGTTTGAACTTTTGAATGAATTAAGATATTTCCTACTTGCAAGTTTAAACTTTCGAATTAATTATGAAATGCTCCAACTCTCAAGTTTGAACTTTTGAATTAATTATGAAATGCTTCAACTTGCAAGTTTGAAATTTTGAATGAATTATGAAATGCTCCAACTTGCAAGTTTGAACTTTTGAATGAATTATGAAATGCTCCAACCTGCAAGTTTGAGCTTTTGAATGTTTTCTACGTAGAATATGTGCTTAAGATAAGGGTATTTTCTGCCTCTAATCCCATCTCCTCTCTCGCTCTCGCTCATACAAAAGGGACGAGTCATTCCTTGTAAGAGAGAGACTATCTTATTAACTTTATCAGATATAAGATTCAGATATTCCTTTTTGAGGAAGCTCTCTCTCTCTCTTTTTTTTATTTTTTTTATATCAATTTCCTTCGATGGTGAGAGGTCTTTATTTTTTAATAAGATCTCAAATTATATGAAACTATCCAATTGGAGCTAAGGTATCAGCTAATGGGAAAAATTCCGAACATTCATAATTATTTTAAATATGTATGTGGTGCCAGTAACATAACATGGTAATGGATTTTTCTCATATATTTATGTTTTTGATTAACAGGTAAAGGATTTTGAAATATTCCACACACACAGTAAAACTATAATTATACTTTCGAGGTGAAAGGTATGCATTGAAATTATACTATATATGCATATATATATATATATATATATATATATATATATATATATATATATATATATATAAATATATATATATATATATATATATATATATATATATATATATATATATATATATATATATATATATATATATATATATATATATATATATATATATACTGTATATGTGTGTATGTGTATGTGTGTGGGTATATACAGTATATATGCACGCATATATATATATATATATATATATATATATATATATATATATATATATATATATATATATATATATATATATATATATATGTATATACTGTATATATATATATATATATATATATATATATATATATATATATATATATATATATATATATATACATATATATATATATATATATATATATATATATATATATATATATATAT
The DNA here is from genome assembly GCF_036898095.1 of Palaemon carinicauda. Lineage (NCBI taxonomy): Eukaryota > Metazoa > Arthropoda > Malacostraca > Decapoda > Palaemonidae > Palaemon > Palaemon carinicauda. The sequence continues at coordinate 133,007,012 of NC_090742.1, read as the reverse complement.
ATATATATATATATATATATATCTATATATGTATAAATATATATATATATATATATATATATATATATATATATATATATATATATATATATATATATATATATATGTGTGTGTGTGTGTGTGTGTAAATTTATACCAATGTAACATAATTTTGATGGAATGCGTAGTTCAAGAAATTACATATTTGGTTTTCATCACAGTTTTTAAAAAGACAGCTCAAAATGGCAATTAATCATAAGAGAAATATTCTTGAAAATAGCGGATATTTTATAGCGTGTTTCATGGTGTTTGAAAAGCTAAGCGAAGAGTGAAGTTTGAAATTATGTCAAATTTTATACTTAATAAGCTCAAGCGTTATAACGTCGTTTTATAATTAAGAAGAAACAATGCAGAAGATTGATAACTTACCGATCTCTCAGTTTTGTAATAATTCAACCTTATATCAAAGTCAGGAACTCCACAGCCTCTTTATGAATTATTTATGATTTATTAAGCGCATTGCTGAAGGAAAATTATCATGATCATCATCGTACCCAGAAATTTCTATACCCATTTCATGTTGATTGCCAGATCAGCTTATGTAATCTAATGATCTGGAATTGTACTAGGCTTAATTGAAACATTTTTCCCAATTATCCCTTGGATTCCACATTAAACCCGTTTTGCATAATGCATCCAATATCCCTGATGCAGGATTCATTTCGCTATGCAAACTCATTGAACAAACACAATTATGTTCATGATGACTAGGTGAAGTCCACCAATTTTTCAATTGCCATCATATATTTACTGTCAGAGAATATAGATATTATAGCGGGATATAGTTCATTCAAAGGGAATATTTCAGTTGAAGAAGAACTTTATAAATTAATATGTTTCATTGCAAATTTCATATATCTTTCAAGAAAATTTGAAACTTTATATTACCTTCTGCAATTTTGGTACTTATGTAATATCAATAAGCAATTACCAGGTGAATCCTATAATAATATTTTGCATATGTTCATGTTACATAGATATGCCAAAGTCTGTAATACACACTTCACCGATAGTATGGTTATTAATGTTAAGCAATATTGAAAATGGTAGTTTCCAATTATCTTTTTAAAACTAAGAACGACCTTCATGTTATTTGGGAAGACAAGCAAAAGATATTCTTAGCAGATATTGCTCTATCAAGCAGGACAATATCCAAACTAGGACCAAGGAGGGCCAGGTAATGGCTGCTGATGACTCAGCAGATAAACCTATATGCTCCCCCAAAACCCCCATCCTTAGCTAACAAAGATGGTGAAGTTGCAGCCATCAAAGAAACTAACGAGTTTGAGCGGGCCTCGAGCCCCAGTCTGGCGTTTACCAGTCAGGGACATTACCACATCGGCCACCACAATCCTAAAACGGTGTATAAATCCTATGCAACTATATGCTTAACGTGCAAAAAGTATATGAATTATATATTAAATACAATAAGAGAGTGAAGGAAACTAAGTGATTGAATAATTAGTTTTTAGAAGTTCTCTGATTTCGTCAAGGACACGGATTCAGAGTGATTGCATGCAAGATTAAAAACTGCATGTAAAGGAGTCTATAAGTAAAGAACATTTTACTCCTATTTAAAAAAAAATGAATAATGGAATGAGCCTATAGAGAAAAAGTTGAGGCATTCAAAAGAATATGAAAGGAATGAATACACAACCCATGGTAATTTTCACACTATTTTTGGAGATTAGTTTTACTTGTGACGTTGAATAACAATGATGATGATGATGATGATGATGATATACAATCAGGATTTTGTGAGGTTCCTCCTTTTGTCAAATATTGGAACAACAGAGGTTTTGATTTCGACAAATCATAAGATTTGAAGAAACCTTTAAGATGTAATTTCATCATATGAAATTTAAGAGTATTAGTTGATAACTGTAGTTAGATAAGTACAATATTTCATTTTTTTTCTTTTTTGGTCAAAAATTAGTTTTCTGACTAATTGTTCGATGTCTTTCATGAAAAATGTCCATCTTTTTTAAAGAAAGTTTCTGTTTCTGCCAATGTGAATCGTATCTGTAAATAAATAGAATGATATCCGGTACAAATATAAGAAGGACATGTAAGTTAAAGAAATGAGAATTTATAAATAGCTAGTGCAATATAAGCCTACGGTAATAGGCTACCTCTGGAAAAAGAATAGATCCCTCCAGTCACTTTATGAAATAATGATCCAACACAACATACAGTTTAATGAAAATGGTTCTAAATTCAACTCAACAATTTCGAAAAAGTTTGTCTGAATAATGTGAGTAGTTTATTAAACAATCTCTACCTCTCAAAGTTGGCCAACTGAAATGACTTGAGTTTATGGATATAGTTTTTTTCCAAAATATTTTCTAAAAGTAGTGGACTTTTATGAAATTAATGATATTCACTTTTATTCTAACAATTAACATTGTCATGGTACAAATTTATTTTTTTTTTCCATTATAATGCCTCGGT
>NC_090742.1:132974522-132999522 GCF_036898095.1 Palaemon carinicauda | reverse complement strand
TATACCTAAAGATAATGAACTACAAGAAAATAGTTCTTATAAATTGGGCAATTGTAATGTGTTGTTGGAAACGTACTTACCTAGCGTTCTGTATGACAAGGGTTCGAGTCCCTCTCATGCTTGATAGTCTCTTATAGTGCCAGCAACCTTACCATCCTTTTGAACTTAGGATGTATCGTTTGGAGGAGCCTATAAGTCATCATCAGCTATTGTCTAACTTTCCCTGGTCATAGATTGAGTGGCTATGTTGGTTGGGCGCTAATTATATATAGGCATTCTGTAGGGCATTGTCTGCTATTAAGGGCAGTGCCACTATCCCTTGCTTCTGCCTTTCATGACTGACCTTCAAACTGGCCCTCTCTGTGTAAGGAAGATGAAGCGATAGTGAGGTAAAATTGTCGGAAATATAATCGGTGAAACTATTTTAATTAAAATGGTATTACGTTTAATACAAGGAAGATTTCAGGATATGAACAAGGATTAGCTATATATCAATAGGCCTTCATTGTAGAAACGAATAATGCAGAATATTTCCATTAAAATATTGAGTTTGCCAAACTCTCTTTCACCCTAAGGTATTATGTTTATGGAAGGTCTACTTATTGGCATTAGCTTAATATATATATATATATATATATATATATATATATATATATATATATATATATATATATATATATATATATATATATATATATATATATATATATATATATATATGTATATATATATATATATATATATATATATATATATATATATATATATATATATATATACTCTCTCTCTCTCTCTCTCTCTCTCTCTCTATATATATATATATATATATATATATATATATATATATATATGTATATATATATTTATATATATATATATATATATATATATATATATATATATATATATATAAATATATATATATATATATATATATATATATATATATATATATATATATTTATATATATACATTATATATATGTATATATATAAATATATATATATATATATATATATATATATATATATATATATATATATGTATATATATACATATATATACTTATATATATGCATACATATATAAATATATGTATATATATATATACACACACACACACATATATATATATATATATATATATATATATATATATATATATATATATATATATATATATATATATATATATATATATATATATATATATGTGTGTGTGTGTGTATATATATACATAAACATATACAGCTTATCTATCCATATATGTACTGTATATATATATATATATATATATATATATATATATATATATATATATATATATATATATATATATATATATATGTATATATATGTGTATATATATATATATATATATATATATATATATGTATATATATATACATATATATATATATATATATATATATATATATATATATAATATCACATCAACATCCATCACTAATTCACTGCAGGGCAAAGGCCTCAGACATGTCCTTCCACTCGTGTCTGGTTATGGTCTTTCTATGGCCGTTTGTATCAGCAAATTTTCTCAGTTTGTCATTCTATATATATATATATATATATATATATATATATATATATATATGTATGTATATATATATATATATATATATATATATATATATATATATATATATATATATATATATATATATAAATATATATTTTTGTATATAGATAGATATATATATATATATATTGATATAGACATATAGTTTATTCATATACACGATATTTTGTTGAGTTATGTTTTCAAGAAAATTCTGTAAAGGTGTCTACTGATGTTTTTCATGTTTTAGTTGTAGCAGTCTATTACTGACATATTCTAATGATAGATTGTTTTTTCTTGACAATAAGAAACCAAAAATCCATACGGTTGTAGAGTTCAAATAAAATCGGCACCCTAAAACAAATCAAACGTTTGATTGCTAACTTTTAAAAGCGCTTAGAAAAGGGAAAATTGTTATCTTCGATTTGGGTGATATTGTTTCGAAGTCAAAATTACATTTAGTTTGTATTAGAATAGATACTTTTAATCCCCTTATAGGATATATGAGATGAATAATCGAACTTTTATTTGTAAATTGCTTGATGATGAAATGACTTTTGAATTAATGAACGTTTGCTATTTCTTTTTAGCATGTACAATGCAGAATCATTATGACATACGAAATGCACCTAATCCACATTTTATATTTACTCATTCTCCTCATCTTCTTGTTCCTCGATCTGTACTACAGATATATTTTTTTTCATAACTCATTATGAATCATATCTTAACATGCAACAACAAAAACAACAACAGTAACAAATACAGCCGTTCCAAGTCCACTGTAGGACAAAGGCTTTAGGCATATCCTCACTCATGTCTTATATTTAGTAATTTTTATTAACACACTGGCCACTGCAGATTGATGAGGGTGTAAACTTTAGTCTGATCCCTCACAGCAAACCAATCTAGTATATGTGAGTGTGACTAGTACAGTTTTGATAATCATAGCGTTACATAAACCCTTTTAAACTTACAGCAAATGTTTTTTTATGTTGAACAGGCTGGCATTAGTCTTTTTATAATTTATATGAAATATCTGTTTTGATGTTGTTACTGTTTTTTAAATTATTTCATTTTAATTATTCATTTTTTTTTCACATCGTTTATCTATTTCCTTATTTCCTTTTGTCACTGAACTATTTTCCCATGTTGGATCCTTGGGCTTATAGCATCTTGCTTTTCCAACTAGAGTTATAGCTTAGCTACTACTACTACTACTACTACTACTACTACTACTACTACTACTACTACTACTAATAATAATAATAATAATAATAATAATAATAATAATAATAATAATAATAATAACAATAATAATAATAATAATAAAGTATCCCCACTCAGAAAGGGTGTAACCTAAATATAACTATATCTGATATGGAGAAATAATCCTCCAATACATGAAATACACATGCAAATATCCCTCCGTAAACTTTGAGTAGTAATACCAAATCAGCAAAATAACATGAGAAGAATCTATTGTAACGGAAAGAATATAAATTAAAATTACTTGGAACTTTCAACATAAAATTTTATATTGCTTTCCTAAGTAGTCACTCGTCTAGATGATTAGATTTACGTAGTACCTCTTTTAAAAAGTGATGAAACAATTTCTTTATAAAAAGTAAGCAAAAGACTTTGCAATAATTCCAATGACTCATAATGTTAATATAGAGTGAATTAACCTTATAGATATGTTATGAAGAAATAGATATACTTAACTGCTACCTGAAATTCTGTGCATGGTATTTTAAACATTTGCTATCTATGATCTAAAGAAAATATATAGCGCCCGAATGGACATTATTGAATTAATGAAAGGTCATGTTTACGAATATGTCTCTCCTATATTAAAAAGAAAATATAAAATAAACAGTAAAGGCAGTGTAACGGACAGGAGAGGGATCTGGATACCAACTTTTTGAAGGATTTTGTTTTCAGTTTAAAAAAAGGATACATAAAAAAAGGCAACTTTTGCTGCTTCTCTGCTTATATTGGTTATTGGCTCGATTATGGAGAGGTTATAAAAAGCTGCCAAGTGAGGATGAGAATCTGGTATTGATTATTGGCAGAGAAGATCCTTCCCACTATTTCCCTTTTCATGGAGGAATTGTTTTAAACCTTTTGCTTTAGGGAAATATCATCGTAGCATTTACGATCCTTTTGTAAGATTAGGAATGCCAAAGATAATTTGTAAAAAGGAATTATCTATTATATACAGTGTTTTATGTTGTCTGGAGGTATTTATATTAGAATGAAAATTTGATAATATGAAGATTATTTTTGAACACTTGAAAATCTGTATTGACAACTGTGTGCTTTAGAGGATGATTTTGTTTTAGTCTCCCAGTATTTATCAACTTGATCAACATAAAAGATGTTAAAGAAAATCAAACATTAAAGAAGGTAATAATTTCTCTTGGCTTTCATATCAACATTGAAATATTTGACCAGAATAACACTTACTCTACCCCATAAAATAGTAGATATCACCATGGATATAGAAGACATTAATACATCACCGCGCAATGTTACTTGTTTGTAGATAATAAACAATGTACTTACGGAATAAAAGAAAAAAACAACTTGATTACACTAGTGATGCCCTTAATTCAACATTCTTTCGTGGAAACATGTTCAAATACCAAATTATAATGCCTGGTATATAAAATTTCCTGTCACAAATTGTTTATTGACTATTAGAAACCCATGAGTATGCATGGGAAACAAATTAATCGCTGTTCATGGTGCGTATCTAAATACTTTTTGTTTATAAAAAGAGAACAGTTATAAATATTTTGTCTTACTTACATTTTAGTTTGATATTCTGATCTGGACATACAAACATATAATAATTGGCAATTATAAGTCAAGATATAAAAGATGAAGTCGTCAGTGATATATCAGACAGAATAAAGTACTGTTTTCATTTCACAACATAAGTATAATTTATATATAAACATATATATATATATATATATATATATATATATATATATATATATATATATATATATATATATATATATATATATGTATAATTTATATATAAACATATATATATATATATATATATATATATATATATATATATATATATATATATATTTATATATATATATATGATTAAATTTACTATATATATATATATATATATATATATATATATATATATATATATATATATATATATAGATGATTAAATTTACTATATATATATATATATATATATATATATATATATATATATATATATATATATAAATAACGGATTTTGAGCAAAGCGAAAAATCTATATTTTGGGTGAGATTGCCATGTCGTCCTGATGGAAGTTCCTACGGTAGCTTCAAAAGGATATATTATATACTATAGTGATATTCCCAGAGAATTAACCTTCAGGTTCCAGAATTCTAACTCCTGTAGCAAATATCCTTAAAATTTTCTCAAGGATATCGCATAATATCAAAGCACGCATTCTTGACACGCCACATAGCAATATGCACCCCTAATAGCGTTTACACTTCGAGGGGGACGTGGCAAAAGAATAGAAGTGGTCCGTAACAAGGTTACCCCCATTCCCGTACTACTATTGACCACCACCCCAGCGCCATTCCTGAGATGGCGGACATTCCTTGTAGCATTGAACGTTGTGCTACAGATACAGTACGTCAGGTAGGGAACTGTGAAGATCTTTTCTTTTAAGAAAGAAGGGTGGGTCCATCAGGACCACATGGCGATCTCCCCCAAAAATAGATTTCTCGCTTCGCTCAAAATCCGTTTTTTTTTGCTCAAGGCATGTTGTCCTGATGGAAGTATACCAGAGCATTAATATATCTTTGGATTTCCATCAGTGCCTTAACCTTGGGACAACCTTTCTATGATCCTTTGGATCAATCGAGACAAATGATGTTACCGTTATCCGTCATTATCACTAATCATCTCCGATATTAGCGCTTCCTGCCTCCTACAGGGAAGAGTCATTCTAGACAGAAGAAAAAGGGGGGTCTCAAGGTAAGCATATACTGTATGGACAAACATAAGAATACACCAGATGAACAAACTGTCTCGTAGTTTGTGAAAATTACCAAATACTTAACAGTGTTTCTTAAATTCATTGTTTGTGAGCATACAAATATATAAAAGTACATACTCTGGACTTTTAATCATGCAATTGTCGGGCGAGATAGGACGCAATTACATTCTAATAGAGGTTTATTAGTAATTAAAACGAATGTAGCATGATAACGGAACTATACATATAACCTGTACAGAGATTATCTTTCTTTCTTGGAAAGCAAGAAATGATAAGTGCTACTCTCAGATTGAAGAAAATTATAAAACATATTCTCTTCATAATTCCTGTACTGGTTACTTTTATGGGCACTGTGTACTACGTACACCGGCACTAGTGCTATATGTATAATTCCACACCTGGGATTTTGAACAGAGCTAGTGTTGCCATGGTAACACTTAATCAAAGGAGGTGACACCCTAAGAGGGATGACCCCTTCTCCCTTTAATTGACAGTCAATTAGCTGTTCATCGTAGAATTAGACGGCGGGTTAAGTACTCTACCCGATGTCACCACATACTGCTTCAGATCATTGACTTGCTTAGCATAGTGTTTGTAGAACACTCTGGATGATTCTCACCCAGTATATGTGCGAGGACATTTGAAGTCACAAACCATTGACTGTTTATAACAGTAATTAGGGGGCAGGTTTTAATACACTACCTGCCACCACTACATAGTGTTTCAGTTCATGTACCTGTTTTGCATAGTGTTTCTAAAACACTCTGGATGATTTCCATCCAGTGTATGAACGAAGACGCTCAAAGTCCATATACTAAAAGAAGTTCAGCGATGAAGCAATCTTTCTCGGATCATGACCTGCGGGAGGACTTTCAGGATCCGCTCTACTAATAAAGTATGTGAGCTTCGCCCTCAGTTGTTTTAGGGATAAGTTTGATCCAGAGATTTCTCCTTTAAAGAGCTGTCCTCCCCTGAAGTCTGAAGTTCTACGAAGATAGACCTTTAGACACTCTACCGGACATAGAGAGACATCTTCCTTCAGAGGGCAGATTCTCCAGGGACCCCACCTTTTAGTGGGTAGCTCATTCTTAGCGAGAAAGGATGGATCAGGGAAGAGATTCAGTTATCCTGTTTCTGAGAACTGAATGTGGCCCTCATCCCTAGAAAGGGCCACTATTTCACTAACTGTATCCCCTGAGGCTATAGCGAACAGAAAAATAACTTTTTGGGTTAGATCCTTGAGTGAATAATCTTCATTGTTCAAGGATGAGGCATAATATACGACCTTGTCCAAGGACCAAGAGATGGACTTTGGTGGTGCAGCAGGCCTAAGCCTCGCACATCCCTTCGGGATCTTATGAAAGATTTCATTTGCCAAGTCTACTTGAAAGGCATAGAGAAGAGGTTTAGTTAAGGCTGACTTCCACGTAGTTATCTTGTTGACCGCCAAACCCTGGTTATGAAGATGGATAAAGAAGGACATGCAGAAGTTCATTGAAATGTCCCTCGGTCCTTTTGCTTTTAGGAAGGCAACCCACTTTTCCATGATGACTCATATTGTCTTCTAGTTGACTTAGACTTGTATTCTTCTAAGGATTCTATATTACCTTTTGAGATCCCAAATCTTTTCTTAACCGCTAGGGCAAGAAAATCATGCAATGAAGGGTTTGGGTTGTCTGTAATATATCGAAGGCAATTAATCTCTGAACCTTCTGGAGTTGTCCCGGGTTCAGGATAAAGGACAGCCTCAGCCTCTGTTCCTTCCTCAAGGATGATAGATTGTTCTTGGGTTACCTGGGAGCCAACAGAGCTACTTCCACCTGGAAGGATCTCAGCATCTTGAGGACTCTCAGCAGGTGATTGGACGGGATGAACTGGAAATCCTAAGTCTATCCCTTCCATTTCAGAGACATGATGTCTATCATTTAAATTAGAGGATCCTCGTATAGGGCTACATATCAAGGTAGTTCCTTGACGGCGCTCGTAATGAAGAGGTCGGATTGCAGTTCGGGGACTTGTTCCCATCTGGGAGAGAATAGGTCTGTGTCCGTGGACCATTCTAACTCTATCGGCCTGAGCCTGAGTAGAGCATCCACTGTCATATTGCGGATTGGTTGTATGTGAACTGCTGACAGGTGCCATCCCTTTAGGTAAGGGATGGCTAACTACACCTAGACTGTATGAGAGGTTCCTTAGCATCATCGATTGCAGCGTCTCGTTATCGCTTCGGAGTCCCAGATCAGCTGTAGACAATCTGATCTGCTTGGAAAGAGTTTCCCTACTCATGACTGGACCAACATGGTCTTGGGATTTTCGGGCTTTGACCTTTGTTAAGGAAGCGATTAAGGAAGGACCGCTATCGGTCTTTTTAGGCCTCTTCGAGCGTTTGATGCTTGTTTTCTCCAGGCTCCCAGCGCATCTTGCAGCAGTGTTCTTAGCACAAGGCCAGCCTCTATTGCGAACTGGAGAGACCCTGTTCTCGTTTTGGGAATCTGAAATTTATCTTTCATCCACGATGTTCTGGGGACCGGATCATTTCTTCGGATGTTCATAGACCAGCCATCTTGGGTGCTGCCCACCCCAGCCTCTTGTCCAGGAATATTGTGGCCTGAACCTTTCTTAGGCTTAAATATTGCATGATTGTGTCTGCCAATTTTATGAAGGCAGCTAGGACTCTGTCTAGTCTGACGAGTATCTTTCCTAGGAAGTGCGTTACTTTGTGTAACTTGAGTCCTAGATAGGAGGGGAAATGTGATTGACTGGAAGCTGCCAATAGACGACTTTCAGGTCTGGTTAGACTATAGACACCCTTTTTTGCAGCGGGGTCCTTATGTTTAGGAGGATAAACATCCTGGACTCGTTGTATTATTTGGACTTGTTGAGTGGCGATAAGTCCTGAATGACTCTGAATTTTCTAGAGTCCTTCTCGTAAACACACAACAGCCTTCCCTGGAATTCGGTGGACTAAAGTTTCCTTACCACCTGTATGCTCTAGAGCTCTCAGGTAAACTCCTCCAGGAGGGTTTTGGATAATCGGAGGAGTTGAGGAAATGGTGGTAGAGATATCTCCACCTCTCATCTTAGTCCCATCTTGATTAGGCCATGGACCCAAGGATCGAAGGTCCAGCGATCCTAAAGGAATCTCCCTCCTACTAGAAACATTTCTATGCTTCGACTGATCAGTAGGAATATCTTTTCGACCATATGTCTGTGACATTTCGATCACTGCAACTGTGGATTGTTGTTGAATAGCTCGAAATGGATGTCCAGACCTCTCCATCTTCCTTTTAGGTTGGGGACCCGTAACCTTAGAAGATTCTCTTTTTGAAAGGATGCCCCACTTTTGGAGAAGTCCTACTTTCTCCGTGGAGGCGTCCTTAATCACTTTCTTGACTACCTCGTCTGGAAAGAGGTCTTTACCCCAGATGTTGGAAGATATTAGCATTCTTGTATCGTGTTTCGCTGTTGCGTTAGCTAGCACAAACTCCCTACATGTTCTTCTAGCCTTTATAAAGGCATAAAGGATTTTTACCAAAGTAGCTATATGTATTTTGGCGAAGACCTTGAGCATGTCTGGGGTATCTTGATGAGCAGAATAGAACTCTATGTAGTTCTGTGGAGATAAGGAGGCTGCAAGTCTCTCCTTTGTTTCTTGTTCATCCTGTAAGAGAAACTCAGATATTTTAGGGAGATTTTCCTTAAATTGTCAACTGGCGACATCCGCCTCAAGTCTTCCTACTGAAAAGGTGAAATGGGCCTCTTTCCAGTTCTTTTCCTGTCTGGGAAATGCTAGTGACAGAGGCTCGCACTCCTTGAGTCTAGGACACAGTTTACCTGTCTCTATTGTCTCAGTGACATATTTGAAAGCCTTCTCCGTAAAGGGGAATGAAATTGAAACAGGAGCAAGAAAGGAAGAGTGATTGTTACCTGGTTTGGACACCTTCGACACCGAGTAACCTGCCTTTTCTATGCTGCTTGATAGGAGAGCCTCTGCTTTATCATTGTCGAGAATCATAACCTCCTTTGATTCCGTTCCTTTTCCTGATGTTGGTTCATCCTTCAGTCTAATGAAACAGTTCGGGAAAGCTTCAAAGCTTGGCCAGAACTGGATTTTGCCCAAAGGAACCGCACCCGTCTTCTCCGAGATGTAGAGTTTGCCGTTTAAAATCGGCATTAGCTCCGCAAACCTCCAGGGATTGGTTGTGGAGCATGTCGGGAGGTCTTGATCTACGAGTCGTTTGTACGACCCTTTAGGCGCGACAAGTGGAGCTTTACCAAGCTCTACCTTGCATTTCGCTTCCTGCTTTGTGCTCTGTTTGCACAAATTTTCTACTAGATTCTTCACTTGGGCCCATAACTGGTTCATTCCATCTAAAAGAGGGATAGAAGGCGGAGATATCAATGTCGTTGGCTCATGAGCCTGTTGGGACGGAGACAATTCCCACCCGACATTCTCCCCTTCTTCCCGTGGGCGCTTTTTGCCCTCCTTCCCGAAGGTTATCTGGCCATCGGGAAATGTACCTCGTGTCTGGGGTACCACTATTTCCTTACTCGTTGTTGGAAATAGTAACCTATGCATCTTGTCATTAGGCAGGTAAGGTCCCGGAGATATTTTCTGAAAGCATCTCACCCAGTTGCGTAGTTTGAAACAAGCTGCATCCCTAGTCTCTACCGACTTGGGATTCTTGAAACCTTCGGACAAAAGGGTTCGACATACTTTGCAGGCTGCGGGTTCTAATACTGCAGGTGTTCGGAAATAATATTGCAGGGGGCATGAAACCTGCATGCATTATGTCCGTAAAAACACTTACACTTACTTTTGCAGAAGACTGCAACACATGACATCTGGCATTCTTCCTGTAAAAAAAGGAAAACAAAATGAGTAAACGATTGATTATATCACTGATAACCAATTTATCAAAGGTCATATCTTAACAGAATAGCTTAGGATAGCAAGCTATAAAGGGATAGTAGGAGACAAATACTTGCGTATCCCTTGCAAGCAAATGCTGGTACCTCCCCTCAGTATTAAATGATAGGAATTTCATTTTCGAAGGAATTCAAACTGAAAAAGACGGTTTTCTAACTCCTAGGGATAGGGAAGTGTATACTTCACTGCCCCTTTCATACTAAATACTATGGGGTACGGAAGACTGATTTCTCAATCAGCTTAACGAAGAAACCCTATTCCTTCAATGTAAGAGTGGTTGCAGCATAAGCTCACATGAGGATACCCAAGATATGCTAGAAATAGTTACTGTATAATCGTACTGTAGTTTTCTATTTGCAGTATGCACTATATTGCAATATACTGGCTACTGTATAATTATATATAGTATGATCCAGCCAACGTGTTGCCTTTCTGGTAAGCAACTGACTGTACGGTCCAGCTGGCATGATGCCAACTGGACTGGGGAAAGGAAAGACATATATTTGTATATATCCGACCAAACTTATTTGCTGTGACCCCCCTTGAAAAATTAAAACATAGAGTTTCCTAATAATGGAGACTCGAGGATAAGGGTAATCTCTGAAGACTGATTTCTAATCAGAATATTGAAGAATTAAATTCTTTCAATATGAGATTGGGTTCAACAAATATTTGGGTAGGATTTTCAAATATATTGGAAAACACTACTAGCATATAATATACAGAAGCTTTCTATTTGCGGTATATCCTATACTGCAAAAATACTAACTCACTGTATAAACATATACTGTAGTTCAGCCAGCATGTCGTCGGCATAGCTAGCTAATGCAAGCACATCTAGCCTGCTAGCTAAAAGAAAGAGAGATAGCATAGAGAACAGGCTACCTAATACTGTATATATATACATATATATATATATATATATATATATATATATATATATATATATATATATATATATATATATATATATATATATATATATATATATATATATATATATATATATATATATATATATATATGTATATACAGTAAAGGGGATGTAAAAGTCAACTATTACTACCTTCTCCAGATAGAAGGTTCAAATGGAAGGGGAGAATATAAAATTCAAGCTTCCATCCAGCTACAGTACTGTCACCGGCAAGGATATGTGTAAACCTTGCCGGCCGGCAGTATCAGTACAGTCGGCGTGCTGCCGGTTGAGCAGGCACCATTCTGTGCCGGCCTGGTAGGCAGCACCCCAGCAGTAGCCACTGTTGCTAGAAGTTCAAGAAAGAACTGAAGAACCTTTGTAAACAGAAGGGACTTCCCACTTACAGCCAACATGGCCAGCAGCTGCCATGGTTGCCTGCCAGCAGTCACCAAGACTGCCGGCCGGCAGCAGACATGACTGCCGGCCGGCAGCAGACATGACTGCCGGCCGGCAGTAGCCATGACTGCCGGCCGGTAGTAGTCTTTACTACCGGCCGGCAACTAATATGGCCGGCAGCTCACAGCTGTCATTACTGCCAGCTGACAGATGTTAACACTGCCGGCCGGCAGCTATCAACTGTAAGAGGGGGAGTCTGGTCGATCCCGGCAACCCACCAGCAACAGTAAGGTTGCCGGGATACGCCAACATATAGGGATAGAAGGGAAGGGGAGGAGGGTCCTGTAAAAGGTACAATAGAAGCCGCTCGTAGCCTGTCCTGCCCCACCTAACAAACTCCGTTCCTGTATTAGAACTATCCCAGGTGGCTAAAGAATTCTATTCCTTAGCCTAGGGTTATATAATACGATTTTTGGGCTCAAGCCATGTCGTCCTGATGGAAGTTCCTATAGGGTAGCTTCCTTGGGTATATTACAACTACGGCGATATTCCCAGAGAATTTACCTTAAGGTACCCAGAATTCTAACTCCTGGAGCGAATATCCCTATTAAAAGAACCAGGGATATCGCGAAATATCAGAGGAAGTATTCTTGACACGCCACATGGCAATCTGCACCCCGAACAGAGATAACACTTCGGAGGGGTCAATTGGCAAGAAAAGGAAAACGAGAAAGAAAAAGGAGAGCCGCTCGCAAGGCTCTCTCTTCTCCCGTTTCGTAAGCGTGCATTGCGCCGATCCTGGCGCCATCTGTATTCCTTTTTGCGTAGCTTAACAACTCGGTGTTTTTTCCTGTGTTTCTCGCAAAATCTTGGAATTAATCAAGTTATTATGCTTTCCCCAACTTCGTCTGCCTCTGATAAGTTGAGTATTATTTCTTTTATGTATAAATGTAGGCTCTTGGTAAATTTTTAAAGTGGTTAATAGTATTAATCTTTGTTACAAGAGCCGTTGCCTACCGGAGGCGTCCTGGACGCTGCCGCTCGCTAGTTATGAGTTTTAGTTAGCCAGAGCGACGTTCCCGGCTATATTGCTTTAATAATTTTAGCTATTTAGCGTTACATAGGATTTCCTTATTCGATGCTTTTAGTATTATTTGTCTTGGCGAAGCATTCGCCAATTTTGGCCTACGCTAGACCGTGTAGCCTAGTCGTTTGGCCCTAGTACTTCCTGCATGATATTTGGATTTCCGAGTGTTTTAAAATTTTATTGAAGCTTTAGGCAGTTTTATACATTTAAGATTATATTGATTTTTTCCAAGATAGTATACGAGTGAGTTTTGGTGATTTAGGTAATCGATTCTCTTGGCGCCTAGGCTTAGTTGCCTATGGGGCCTTAGTATACTTTCTCGTATTCCCCGGTTGCTCTCTTTTCTTCGGAGAAGGTGTGCAATCCCTTTCCCTCTGTTTAAGCCTTGGGCTTAACCCTAGTGGTTTATCTGAATTAACTTTCGATACAACTATATTGGGGTGTTACTGTTCCTTCCTGTTCCAGTAAGTCTGGCTTCAGAGAGGGGGCAGAACATCAGAGTTCTTAGTCTGAGTCTGTGTTTGTCTGGCTTGGGGTTGAGACTCCCTCGCTAGTCCGACGCAGACATAGGAGGCTTAGCCTCCTTAGGTCACTTTCGAAGGTTTCTGTACGAGATGATTCCTTCTTCTTGTGATCTAGCAGACTAGTCCTTGTTGCTGTTCTCGGTGGCGAGGATAAGATCCTTTCCCTGGGGATAGCAACACCTTCCTTGCTTTGGTTCAGTGGGGTCTTGGCAAGTATTGCTGGCCTCCCTCCTCGGATCTCCCCTAGGCTAAGATGAGTTTTCTTGGCTGCGGGTGATTCCTTACTAAAGCAAGGTTGGTAGGACCCTCTTCGTCCCTTCCCCCTCTTTTCTCTGTAATGGCCTAGCCGTTACAGTACTGTCCGTCATTCTACATCTGTACCTAGCATAGGTTAGGATGTGGAGTTGACTCAGTCCCTTGCCGGCCGGCAGAGTGTGCCGGCCGGCAAAGGTCTTCTGCTTTGAGTGCTGCCCGGACCTCCCTTGGTCCCTCATCCATGTCTGTCTGTAGAGCCAGACGGCATTGGTCAGGAAGCCTAAATTAGATTCTCCCCTTCCTTATGTGCACTCTTTCGGGTTGCCGGGCTTTGGGGTAGTACATTCTCTTATCCCGGCATCCATTCTGTTTTCTTCTAGTGTTTTACCCTAGCCGGCTGCAGGCCTATGTGGCCGGCAGCCGGGCAGTCGGAGTTCTCTGGTTCTTTTGCTACCGGCCGGCATCGGTTGTATACCTTTGCCGGCCGGCTATTGTCACGCCATTGTCTGCCGATCGCTACGAGCGGTGGCCGGCAGCCGGGTACTACCTTGGGTAGTTGCCGGCCGGCACATGCATTTGAACCAGCGTTCTGCCGCCTTAAATCTGTTAAGTAGTATACTTTAAAGCTAGTTATGGTAAGTGCCGGCCGGCACATTACCTTCTATACTGTACCAGTATTCTTCAGTATAGCATATACTGTAGGGAGAAAACTATAGTATAGTATTGTTACAACACTGTGTTTTCTAACAATTTTGTGTTGTCTTGCACAGCCCTTTGGTGTTGCCTTACAGATAAGAAAGTGAGTTCTTTCTTGTCTACTATCCGGTATTTTAAAATCATACCTTAGGTGTGAGCTACACCTGTTTCCTCTGGAAATTTTTCATTGGTTACTCTAGGAAAGATTAACCATACGATTTTATTATATGGAAGGTTGCAACAATTGACTGTGCGGGAAACACAAGTGTGTGTCTTTCCTTTCTGTTTTGTTATGCTAAACTGTGCATATCCAGTGATACGTAGTTCACTTGATACTCATGGAAATTTCTTCTCTTTACAGGAGGACCATCCGAAGTGTGGAAGTGTTTTCTGCAACGTCCGCAGCAAGAACTTCTGCGGACATGAGTTATGTAGGAGGCACGCAGCATGCGCTTTCTCCAAGGGTGATCTCCGGTATTGGGACCCTCAGGTATGTACCGTGTGCACAAACCTGATTGCTGAGGCTTTTGATTCCCCTAGGACGGCGGAGTCAAGGGATATAGCAAGGGAGAAGCTTCGTACCTGGGTAAGGGGCTTTCAGAAGAACACCTCTGGACCTTATCTTCCAAGTGAGAAAATGAGGGCTTACCTTTTCCCCAGGGCATCAGCTGATGCAGTGATTCCCCAGCCTCAAGAGGAGATCCCCCTAGTTCAGATCCCGGTAGATGCTGAAGTCGCGGTCGCCTTGCAGGACATCCAGTTGGACGACAGGATGTCAGACGTGTCCGAGCGTCTGGAGGAAGACCTCCTGGCAGATGGCCAGGATGAAGATCAAGCCCCAGACATTGTAGAGGAAGAGGCCGACAAGGCGTCGGCTGCTCCGGTTCAGGTCCCTGAACCTATTCCCTCAACATCGTCCGCTCTCCCAGTAGAGCTGGGACAGGCCCTCTCGTCCATTGTTGGAATGATCCAACAGATGCAGAAGGAGAATAATGAGAAGGCGGCTGCAATGGAACTGCAGATGCAGAAGCTTGCAGCATCACGTGAGCCCCAGAAGAGGCTCAACGTGAAAGACCTTCCCTTGTGCTCAGATGCTAACCCGTGGAGATATGCTGAGCACATGCCGATGACGATCGGAAAGATCGTCATGTCGGATAAGCTGGGTTCAGTTCCCCTAGAGGAGGTGGAATTCTGGCCCAGCAAAGGGTCATATCCGGATTGTTATGTCCGTTTGAGAAAGGAACCAGCTTCAAAGGAGGAGACAGAGCCGAAGGAGGTCATAATGATGGACCATGCTAAGGGTCAAGCTTTGCTTTCATCTGCGATGAAAGAGAGGGGCTTCACGAACTCAAAGGTGGCTGCATTGAGTAATATGCACCCTTCCCTTGTGTCCTCTCCTGCTAGAGCCTTCCCCTTTTTGCAGAAAGGGTTTGCGGCTGTCTTAAAAGCAGTCGAGGCTGGCAAGCCATGCCCCTCCTTGGAGGAGTGTAAACCCTTGTCGCTGGCCCTACCTATGGACCACAAGGACTGGAAGGACGTCCATCTTACCTTCTCAGTCGGGAAGTTGGAGGCTGATATTGCCGGACGTCAGTTCGGTGAGATCCTCCCTAAGCTGTCTGACTTTCTTTTTGCGGAGGGAGCTCGAGACAAAAGAAAGACTGGCTGCCTCAATGTCTCTTCAGACCACTCTTGAGACGATGGCAAGTGACCCCAAGGTCCATGAGATGTTCATGGTTGTGGCCAAGACTCATCTGGCCACAGTGACGAAGGATCTTTACAGCTTCGTCAGGGCGAGGAGAGCTTGTAGTGAGTTTGTGTTTGCCTCGGCTGCGGTGAGGCACGAGCCAAGGAAACTAATCTCCTCCAACATTTGGGGCAAAGACCTTTTCCCTAGCGAATCGGTCAAGGAGGTTGTTGATGAGGCCGCCACGGAGAATAGGAACCTTCTCCAGAAGTGGGGCCTGTCTATCAAGAGAAAGTCTTCCCCGGATAAGGGTCCCCAACCAAAGAGGAAGACTAAGAGGACTAGGCTACCTTCTCGGCCAGCCAAGCCATTTAGACAGCAACAGCAACAGCAATTGCCGATGCCTTCAGTGTCCCAGATGGTGGCACAAACCCCGACCACATTCCAGTGGGTACCCCAAGCCGTGTCGAAACAGTCCCTGGCATTCAACCCAACGTTCGAAGGGCAGTCAACTTCCTTTCGAGCAAAGCCTAGAGGAGCAGCCAGAGGCTCGTCTAGACGCCCCTCAAGGGGAAGGGGATTCAGGGGTGGTCGCGGTCATGGAGGCAAGACCTCAGGACAGCAGTCCAAGTGAGATGATACCGGTAGGAGGGAGACTTCAGAATTTTCAGGATCGGTGGACCTTCGATCCCTGGGCCCACAGCCTACTCAAGAACGGACTGGGCTGGAGCTGGTACAGCACTCCACCCCCGTGCCCTCGGTTTTTCCAACACTCCACCCCCGTTCTGGAGGAGTACGTTCAAGAACTGTTGGAGAAAAAAGTGATCCGAAGGGTAAAGTCCATCAAATTCCAAGGGAGGCTGTTTTGTGTTCCCAAGAAGGACTTGGAAAAACTCAGAGTCATTCTGGACTTGTCGCCACTCAACAAGTTCATAGTGAACTGCAAGTTCAAGATGATAACACTGCAACACATAAGGACCTTACTGCCCAAGAGGGCATTTACCGTCTCCATAGATTTGTCAGACGCCTATTGGCATGTTCCAATCAACCGTCGACTCTCCCCCTACCTAGGGTTCAAGCTACAACGAAGACTATACACACTCAGAGCCATGCCATTCGGGCTAAATATAGCCCCTAGGATATTCACGAAGCTTGCGAGCGTAGCTCTCAAATAATTACGCCTAAAGGGAATTCAGGTGGTAGCCTACCTGGACGACTGGCTGGTGTGGGCAGCATCTAAGACAGAATGCTTGCAAGCTTCCCTGCTGGTGATCTGGTTCCTAGAGTATCTAAGCTTCAAGATCAACAGAAAAAAGTCTCGACTTTCTCCATCTCAAAAGTTCCAGTGGTTGGGAATCCACTGGGACTTAATGTCACACCAATTCTCCATCCCGGCGAAGAAAAGGAAGGAGATAGCTGGTTCTGTCAAGAGACTTCTAGATTCCGAAAGGATATCAAGACGCGAACAGGAGAGAGTATTGGGTTCTCTCCAGTTTGCTTCGGTAACAGACCCGGTGCTAAGAGCACAGCTAAAGGATGCAACCGGAGTTTGGAGAAGTTATGCATCAAACGAGCGAAGAGATCTGAGAAGACCAGTTCCGCTTCGTCTACGTACTCTTCTCAGGCCTTGGTCCCAAGCCAGACAACTAAAGAAGTCGGTACTTCTTCAGCCACCTCCCCAGTCGGTGACGATTCACACAGACACCTCGAAGGAGGGGTGGGGAGGTCACTCTCATTGGAAGAAGGCCCAAGGGACTTGGTCCAATCTATTCAAGACCTTTCACATAAACTTTCTAGAAGGTATGGCAGTGCTCCTTACCTTGAAGAAAGTCTTCCCACGTCTCTCGATCCACATAAGGTTTGTGCTCGACAGCGAGGTGGTTGTGAGATGCTTGAATCAACAAGGATCAAGGTCGCCACCTCTCAACCAGGTGATGTTGGCCATCTTCCGACTGGCGGAAAAGAAGAAGTGGTACCTGTCGGCAATTCACCTTCAAGGAGTCCGCAATGTGACAGCGGACGCTCTATCCAGGTTCACACCGATAGAGTCGGAATGGTCCCTAGACGCAGGATCGTTCTCCTTCATCTTGAGTCAAGTCCCAGAACTGCAGATAGACCTCTTTGCGACGAAAGACAACAAAAAGTTGCCCCTGTACGTGTCCCCGTACGAGGACCCCTTGGCGGAAGCAGTGGACGCGATGTCCCTCGACTGGAACAGATGGTCCAGGATTTATCTGTTCCCTCCTCACAACCTTCTGTTGAGGGTCCTCAATAAACTAAGATCCTTCAAGGGAGTAGCGGCAATAGTGGCCCACAAGTGGCCAAACAGCGAGTGGTTCCCTCTGGCATTGGAACTACGGTTGAAGTTTCTACCGCTACCAGATCCAGTTCTGACCCAGCGAGTCCAGAAGTCGACTGTCTGCGCTTCATTACAGAAAACCCGGACCCTGCAGCTCATGATTTTCTCTCCCTGGTGGTGAAAAAGCGTTTCGGGATTTCGAAAGACAGCATAGACTTCCTAGAGGAATATAAGTGCAAATCTACTAGAAGGCAATATGAGTCATCTTGGAGAAAATGGGTGGCCTTTGTCAAGGCGAAGAATCCGCAGGAAATCTCGACGGACTTCTGCTTATCTTTCTTCATCCACCTCCATGGTCAAGGGTTGGCAGCTAACACGATTTCAACGTGTAAGTCGGCTTTGACAAGACCAATTCTATATGCCTTCCAGGTCGACCTTGCTAACGAGATCTTTAATAAAGTTCCGAAAGCCTGCGCTAGGCTCAGACCTTCAGCACCTCCAAAGCCCATTTCATGGTCTTTAGATAAAGTTCTTCATTTCGCTTCACTGTTGAACAATGAGGAGTGTGTGTTAAAGGATTTGACCCAAAAAGTTATTTTCCTATTTACACTCGCGTCCGGGGCCAGGGTTAGTGAGATTGTAGCCCTCTCGAGAGAGGAAGGTCGTGTTCAGTTCTTGGATGGGGGAGAGCTGAACCTGTTTCCGGATCCTACGTTTCTCGCCAAGAACGAGTTACCCACCAACAGGTGGGGTCCCTGGAGAATCTGCCCTCTGAAAGAAGATGCATCTCTATGTCCAGTAGAATGCCTAAAGGTCTATCTTCGTAGAACTTCAGACTTCAAGGGTGGTCAACTATTCAGGGGAGAAACATCAGGCTCAAATTTATCACTGAAACAACTCAGGGCGAAAATCACATATTTTATTCGCAGAGCAGATCCTGACAGTACACCCGCAGGTCACGATCCGAGGAAAGTTGCCTCATCCTTAAATTTCTTTAATTGTATGGATTTTGAACATCTTCGTTCATACACTGGCTGGAAGTCTTCCAGAGTGTTCTTTCGTCACTATGCGAAGCAAGTGGAGCAACTAAAGAGGTCTGTGGTAGCAGTGGGTTGCGTCGTTAACCCTGCTGTTTAACTCTGCGAGGAACAGTGGATTTAATTGGGACGATTAATTCCAGGGTGAGTGTGTAGTTACTTACTGTGCTACAAACTAAGTGTGAGGGCACCGGGTTGCCCACGTTGACTGTTCCGCTTTCAAAGGTGAACCTAGCATAAGTGCAGACATGTGTGCCGAGCGTTTCTAACGCTAATGTGACTGATTAGTAATACAGACTTTTATGAATTTGATACCTCGGTATGTTAAAAGTGGCACTAATGTTTTTTTCTTTCAGATAAACAAGTTTCTGTTTACTATCATACTTATGCTTAAATTTTTGGTTATCCTCCTCTTATATATATATATATAATTGTTGTTAACCTGTTTATTTATTGTCTGTCAATAAACTTGTTCTTGAGAACCTTGCGTCTCCTTCACCTGTGTCAATTTATTGATAATAATTGAGCATTCATTCTATGTATATTTATCTGGGATAATTCTAATAGATTGTTCCTTTATGCAAGCTAATTTTGGATTGGTTTATGCTTTCCCTTAGCGGGAGGACTCCATCCCCTAAGGGGACGGTGGCGGATATACAAGTTTCCTCCTATGCGCATATAAACCTTTGTCCAATACAGTATTGAACGGAGAACTGGTCGATATTTCATATTGACGCAGTGGTTCTTTACAAACTATGCTTTACATAATATAGGGTGAGACCACTATATTGGCTTGCCTGTTTTTCATACATAGGTATATGTACTCTTCGAGACTTTTCCAGAGTCTAGTAGGACTCTTCCCTGTAGGAGGCAGGAAGCTCTAACATGGTTTATGGTTAGTTGAAAAGATGTATAACAGTAACATCTTTGGTGTCTAGGTCTAGTCGACCGGGGAAATACCTCCGGGGAGTACGGGTCGTTCTGAGAATCCACAGATACGGTAATGCTCTGGTATACTTCCATCAGGACGACATGGCTTGAGACAAAAAAACGGATTTTGAGCGAAGCGAAAAATCTATTTTTGGGTGAGATGGCCATGTCGTCCTGATGGACCCGCCCTTCCCTATCTATGAAAGGGCTGTAGGTCCCCTCCCTACATACAGTATCTGTAGCACCTCGTGTATCGCTACAAGGAATACAGATGGCGCCAGGATTGGCGCAATGCACGCTTACGAAACGGGAGAAGAGAGAGCCTTGCGAGCGGCTCTCCTTTTTCTTTCTCGTTTTCGTTTTCTTGCCAAATGACCCCTCCGAAGTGTTATCTCTGTTCGGGGTGCAGATTGCCATGTAGCGTGTCAAGAATACGTCCTGATATTTCGCGATATCCCTGGTTCTTTTATTAGGGATATTCGCTCCAGGAGTTAGAATTCTGGGTACCTTAAGGTAAATTCTCTGGGAATATCGCCGTAGTTGTAATATACCCAAGGAAGCTACCCTATATGAACTTCCATCAGGACGACATGGCCATCTCACCCAAAAATAGATTTTTCGCTTCGCTCAAAATCCATTTAAGAGGTTGGTAGCACCCTCGCCACCACCTCTAATGTAAGGAAGCGGGGTTGTAGTGCCAGTGTTCCCTAAGCATTTGAAGAATTCTATTCCTCAGCCTAGGGTCCACTAACACAGGACTAGTCTGCTAGGTCACAGGAAGAACGGTCATATCGTACAGACCTTTCAGGAGTGGCCTAGGGAGGTCTAGCCTCCTGTCGGTAGCCTAACGTAGCAAAAAAATTCTATTCATCTTGCCAGGTAGCTACCGACCACAGACTAAATACTCTGAGATTTTGGCCAAAACCCCAAAAACCTGCATCTGCAGTTACAGGGGAAGGGCAAAATAAAAAATGTATGAAAGTCATGCCCGAATCAAAAATTTGAGGCCGACCCTCTAAGGTTGTAGCCTGAGGCTACACTCAGAGGGAAGAGGGATTACCCTTAAATCTCCCTTTTTTGAGAGGTGTAAAGTTTCATCCAATTTAAAGAGATACCCATCTCTGCATAATTGAAATCATCATACACAAGGGTAACCGGGGAATGTCTAACGTATAATAACACGCCTATGTTAGGTACCTAGGCAAGACGAGATCTCGGTTACCTCACTCTCTGAGACTCTAACTATACGATCGACATGGAAAGGAAAAATATGCACAACGTAAATATCTTTACAAGAATATATTGCCTAAATAGCTAACATAATAAAAATAATTAATGATATATGATGCTATTTAAAAACCGGGAAGTCGTTCTGCTAACTAAATAATATGCCCAACGAACGACGGCGCTCATAGCGTCTCCGGTACAGGCTAGCTCTAAACACAATAAATTACTCAAATATCACTGTTAAAAGGAAGCTAAAAATTATTCATTGAAAAGAACCAATACTCAATTTTACGAAGGCAAAAGAAGTTGGAGAATGCATAATAAATCCTTGAAAACCGATCGAAAAGTTAGATCAACAGGGAACACCACTGAGTGAAATCTATACAAAATTAGGAATGTCCACCATCTTGGGAATGGCGCTTGGGGGTGGTTCAATAGTAGTACGGGAACGGGTGTAACCTTGTTACGGCCCCCTTCTATTCTTTTGCCACATCCCCCTCGAAGCGTAAACGCTATTAGGGGTGCAGATTGCTAGGTGGTGTGTCAAGAATGCGTCCTCTGATATTATGCGATATCCTTGAGAAAATGTTAAGGATATTCGGTCCAGGAGTTAGAATTCTGGAACCTGAAGGGTAATTTTCTGGGAATATCACTGTAGTATATAATATATCCTTTTGAAGTTACCTTAGGAACTTCCATCAGGATGACATGGCTTGAACCCAAATATATATATATATATATATATATATATATATATATATATATATATATATATATATATAATATATATACATATATATATATATATATATATATATATATATATATATATATATATATATATATATATATATATATATATATATATATATATATATATATATATATACTTTACAGTATGTAATAGAGAATGTATGTGTATATATATACATATATATGTTTATATATATATATACATATATATATATATAATATATATATATATATATATATATATATATATATATATATATATATATATATATATACATACATCTGTCTCTCTCTCTCTCTCTGTCTCTCTCTCTTTATATATATATATATATATATATATATATATATATATATATATATATATATATATATATATATATATATATATATATATATATATATTTATATATATATATATATATATATATATATATATATATATATATATATATATATATATATAAATGAATATATATATATATATATATATATATATATATATATATATATATATATATATATATATATATATATATATATATAAGCTTTCCTTAAAAATATCCCTCCTCTCGGGAAAGAATAACTTTATCAATTTCTGTGATTAGGAGGCAAATAATTGACCTTGAACACCAGTCGGCAAAAGTATTTGATGACAGATATCTTCACAAAATTTCTCACTATTTACTTCCTCACCCTTTAGAGAGAATATCTGTTGGAAATACTATGTTTGTCTTTCCACTATTTTTCATCGGATCTTTTCGAAAGCATCTCAAGTTCACTGCCCACGCTATAAAGACAACGAAATAATTCTATTCTCCTATCTTTTACTGGAAGTATCCTGAATGCGAGAAGAGATGGATAGCCTTCCCTAATAAATATTTATTGAATAAGATTCATCTATTTCACGAACATAAGTAATTTATTAATACACCTTCGATGTCACACTTTTGTTTTCCACTTCGCTAAATGTTCCAGATGACACCAATTACAGAGAGAAGAGGAGTTGATGAGCGATTGTTTAACGATGCGTCCAGGAAAACTTTCCTCTCGAAAATGGAAGGAAATAAAAAGGTTATTGTCTTATACGTATTTTGTAACGCAGCAACTATGGTCGGAGACGATGAGTTTCACCTAAAGGATGCGGTTAAAGTTCATTAAGAAATTGGCCATTTACATCCTCCCCGCATTTATGCCATAAAGAAGAGAGAGAGAGAGAGAGAGAGAGAGAGAGAGAGAGAGAGAGAGAGAGAGAGAGAGAGAGAGACTAGACCGGACATGACTCATCCAAAAGAATGTCCTTCAACCTTCAAGCACCTAATATGGATGTCCATCAACTGGAGGATGATAGTGACAGGGGCAGACTTTATCGCGAATTTAACTGCCCCCGACGTTGAGTATTTGTCATAGAGGACGTAAGATGAATTTGGTGGAGGAATTCACTTTTTTTACCTAATGTCCTTCCACTTCAGTCTTCATCATCATCATATCTTATCTTGTCAACATTGTATTCACTACAGAGCGGCCTGATTATATTCGTAGAGCTTCAAATCTGTACATATTGGTCCCTGTCCACACAGACGCAGTATGTATTCTCCCTACGGGGGTACTCAGCAGAGGGGGCGAGATCCCACTTATAAATATTGTCTCCAGTCCTTCCAACTTCAACTGTCGCTCCATTCACATCAGTGAATCCAACTGACGTCTCATATGTTGATAAAAAAAAAATATATTCGTTTTGACGATAACGAGAATGGAGGAATAACCATGTGTCTAGATATAATGATCGTTTGCCAGCTGGCTACTTTACTTATCTTACTTTTAGATTCATGTAAAGAAATTATTTCTTTCCCCCTTAAAGATTTATTGTGGCGCAGAAAAGACACGTAATATAATTGCAATAGCCTCCAAAAGGTTTATCATCTCATACGATTCATAAATATCCGGTTGAAATTCCTCGAAAAATAATATCATTGAGAATTAAATATATTTATTCCAACAAGATATAATGTTTTCGACTGATATGCACACATATATTCTGTATATGTATATATATATATATATATATATATATATATATATATATATATATATATATATAGAGAGAGAGAGAGAGAGAGAGAGAGAGAGAGAGAGGAGAGAGAGAGGAGAGAGAGAGAGAGAGAGAGAGAGAGAGAGAGAGAGAGAGAGAGAGAGAGAGAGAGAGGGAGGCGATGTTTTTTATAGAAACAAATTTACCAGAATTTTTCAGTGAATGAGCCCACCACTTTTCATCTTCCCCTCGATAGAGAAGTGCCGGAGAAAAAGTTTATAAATGGCCAAATTGTAGAAAGCACTTTGCCCTGTTTCTCAGCTGCTCCTGAAAAGGGGAATTCTCGGGAATCGTTCTTCGTATTGAAGTCTCTCCAAACCATAATTCTCATTTCATTATTGCAATAGATTTCCAGTCTGGGGGCAAAAGGAGCTAAACACGCGTTCGCATAAGACATTGGAATATTAAGTTTGACTAAAAAATTCTTTGATTTTATGTTTCTTTAAGGTATCATTATATCCCAAAGATGAGAATGTCCTATCTAATGTAGTAGAGTTGAATGGTATTCAATTATATGAATAATCAAGAAAAATATGAACTTGAAATTTAACCTTTTTATTA
>NC_090742.1:132957022-132959522 GCF_036898095.1 Palaemon carinicauda | reverse complement strand
TATATATATATATATATATATATATATATATATATATATATATATATATATTTATATATATATATATATATACATATATATATATATATATATATATATATATATATATATATATATATATTGTTTCTGATTAGCATATAATGGCAACAGGAGAAAGATGCGCAGAAAATTTAATAAAAGCAAACTTATTTCATCCACAGAGCAGCAAATTTATCAGTTGAAATAGGGAACAGCAAATAAAGATGCAATTATTTTTTATTAATAAAAGCCATGTTCTCTACAACCACTTTTCTTTCATAACAAATGAGCATAGATATAAGAACAATATATATATATATATATATATATATATATATATATATATATATATATATATATATATATATATATATATATATAAATGTGTATGTGTATATGTGCGGGTATGTGTGTGTTCTTTATATTCAGGAGTGTTCCAGGTGTTTTTATCTACAAATAGAGAATTGAAAGTAAAATGAAACCATGTTACTTCTTTTTAATCAATCTAAAACGAAAACAAAAACGCAAGATGAACAAAGATAAATGCCAAAGGGCTCTGGACTTCGGTACTATAATTCAGATACTAGAAAAGATTCCGTAAATGGGAAAAGTTTTTATTGTAACATAAGAATAAGAGAAATGCTATGGAAAAAAAAGTTGTTTATCGTAGTTATTCTATTTTAGACAGTTCGGCTTTTTGTGGTAGTTTCGATGTTTTTTTCTGCATTTATTAAAGACGCTTAATAAAAACTTCAAAAGGAAGTAGATATTAAAAGATGTAGCAGATCAATTGAGTTATCAAAAAAATAATAAAATATATATATATATTTATATATATATATATATATATATATATATATATATATATATATATATATATATATATATCTATATATATATATATATATATATATATATATATATATATATATATAGATATATATATATATATATATATATATATATATATATATATATATATATATATATATATATATATATATATATATATATATATATATATGTGTGTGTGTGTGTGTGTGTGTGTGTTTGCAGTTCATCCTAATTGGTTATCCAGAGCTTCCAGCAATAAAAGTTGTGACGGTGGGATCAAAAAGTTATATTTAATTCTCTCGTCGGTTCTAAGGGCATATGCTTGTTCGATGTAAGTGAGCTTAAAAGGATTGGAATTTTTTCTATATGATTTTTTTCACTTTTTTTACAATGTAATTATGGATAATTACATCGATCATAAGAATCACATCCATATTGGATTCATATATATGGTCAACATATGTATCAGGAATACATATTTTTAAAGCCTTTTCATCCTTTTCTCATTCGTGCATAGAAGTGTAAGTCGGTAATAAATACCACACATTATGTTAAACAGAAATTAGATGTATCCAGTGATTAATTTTATTTCTACTCAAATATTGGGTAAAACAAAAATCATTATCACCTTCATAATCTAATGTTATAATTTTTCTTGTAATCTTACCTGATTTCAATCATCCTCAAAATAATCTATATAAAGTACTAATAATGAGCTGTAGAATTAATGCAAAATGCAGACTTGGGTTTTATTTGTTTTCTTGAAATCCAAGAAAATATTAATGAAGTATTCGTTTGCACATGAATCAAACTTCCAAATTTCCCTGTTACCATTATATTTTAAATCAATTGTTGCTTGCGGATGATTCTGTACTGGTTGCAGACGCAGAAGAGAAACTTGGCCAATTAGTGACAGAATTTGGAAGGGTATGAGAGAGAGGGAAGTTGAGAGATAATGGGGGTAAAAGTAAGGTAATGAGATGTACGAGAAGGGAAGGTGGTGCGAGGTTGAATGTCATGTTGAATGTAGAGTTACTTGACGAGGTGGATCAGTTTAAGTACTTGGGGTCTGTTGTTACAGTAGATGGTGGAATGGAAGCATATGTGCGCTAGAGAGTGAATGGAGGATGCAAACTGTTGTGGGAAGTGAAGGGAGTGGTAAAGAATAGAGGGTTTGGCATGAATGTAAAAAGAGTTCTGTATGATAAAGTGGTTGTACCAACTGTGATGTATGGATCAGAATTGTGGTGAATGAAAGTGACGGAGAGACAGAAATTGAATGTGTTTGAGATGAAGTGTCTAACGAGTATGGCTGGTGTATCTTGAGTAGATAGGGTTAGGAACGAAGTAGTGACGGTGAGAACGGGTGTAAGAAAGGAGTTAGCAGCTAGAGTGGATATGAATGTGTTGAGGTGGTTTGGCCATGTTGAGAGAATGGAGAATGGCTGCTTGCTAAAGAAGGTGATGAATGCAAGAGGAAGGTCAAGGTTTGGGTGGATGGATGAAGTGAAGAAAGCTCTGGGTGAAAGGAGGATGGATGTGAGAGAAGCAAGAGAGCATGATAGAAATAGGAATGAATGGCGAGCGATTGTGACACTGTGGCAGGATGTTGCAACAACAAGCCCCACACCCTGAATCACACCTACTG
>NC_090742.1:132942022-132949522 GCF_036898095.1 Palaemon carinicauda | reverse complement strand
GTATGCCTACTCACACGTATGTATATATACTGTATATATATATATATATATATATATATATATATATATATATATATATATATATATATATATATATATATATAAATATACCGTATGCCTACTCACACGTATGTATATATACTGTATATATATAAATATATATATATATATATATATATATATATATATATATATATATCTATATATTTATATTTATATTTATATTTATATTTATATATATATTTATATATATATATATATATATATATATATATATATATATATATATAAGAGAAAATAAAGTTTCTGATATCAACAACCATTGAAAATATTAAGAATTCTTATTAAAAATATTCCTATGATGAACAATATCATATTATAGATATCTCCTATTATTTTCTATAATTCCTCTCTCTCTCTCTCTCTCTCTCTCTCTCTCTCTCTCTCTCTCTCTCTCTCTCTCTCTCTCTCATGATTTTGTTGATAAGAAGAAACACTGCTCCTGTGGTAAAAAAAAATGGATACCGGTGAAAAATCTCAAGAAAGAAATAATTGTGGTATACGAACGTCTGTCTGTAAGCCATGAAATGTTTGAAGATTCGCCGATAAGGAAAGAGAAAATGGAAGAAGATATTCCAAGAGGAAGATGAGCAATGTGATATGTGGATGCTGTCAGGGTACGAGATAATCAAGATGTTTATATAAACAGAGATAGAAAGACTCGGCCACTTTCTTCCTGATATCCAGACGGCTTTTCTTTGGAGGAATTTATGAAAACAAAATGCATCGGAAGGCAAAGGATGAAAGAGTATCCTAGCATGAAAAGCGAAGGATTTTGGAAACGCACCGAATATAATCTTGGCCGGTGAATGAACTCATTTGGATTAGAGAAGCATTATTTTTGGTGCTCAAGAAGCAGATGAAATCTCGGTGCTATCATTCATGCCCAGTAAGGAATGTATTTTCAAAATCTAATAATACCGTCGTGAAAATTACTTAAGGGGATATCTGTGTAAATCCGGTATACTTTATCTACTTTCTGTTCAATGAGTGACAAAATTAATAGAATATAGCTCAAATCAAGATTATTGTTCTTGAAATATAATATTGGAATAAATCTTTACTTCTCTTGTAGTTTATTTATTTCCTCATTTCCTTTCCTCACTGGGCCATTTTTTTCCTGTTAGAGCCCTTGAGCTTAAAGCGTCCCGATTTCCCAACTAAGGTTGTAGCTTAGCCAGTAATATTGATGATAATAATCAAAATGGTGAAAGTCTTTGTTATAGGACATAATCTAAGCGTTACTTTCGTTAGGATCATGGAATTACTCGCAAAATAACATCTTGAACTTTTTCTTATTCGTTACAGAAGGATGTTTGCATCTTAATTGGGATACAATTTATAATCATTCATTTCTCAAATTTCCCAGAGAAGTAATGAGAACGAGCAACAATAAAGTTACCCGAATAGGAATATATGCTGTATACCATCACATAAGGTGCAGATGGTTTCCATAGATACTTAAGTTTCATAATAATCTTATGCATATATTTATGTACCTTTATTGCATATTTCTGGCATAGTCCTAACTTCTCTTAATATATGTCATTCTTTTCATTCTTTCATCAATTGGGTAACACTGTTTTATTTATTTTTTTCACAAATATAAGTTCTCCGTTCTTGGGAATACTCTCAAATATTTCCCTCTATATACATTCATTTCTAGATTTTGATTCAGCACTGAATCCTTTGCTGAAATGATCCATTATGCAAAAAATGTTGTATATACATATACTTTTCCCATCAACTAATTCATATATATATATATAATAGAACCAAAAGTTTTACACACAAATTCACTTTTATTATGAAATATCTGTGTAAGATTCAACAACTTATTTGCTATCTTCAACAACGTCCACAATGTTTTCCTATCTAGTCTCCTTTTTTTCTAGAACCATGTATGCCAAAGACAACTCTTGGGCTTTATATCTCAGCTTTAAGTATAACTGTTTAGTACAATCTATGATCCATATACCCAGGGACCTTTCTAAACAATTTTAATTTTTTCCTCCTAAGCTATATTTCTTCCTTCCTACTTTCCTCACCCAAAATCTATCAAATATCTCTCAAATAAAGATGAGTGTTAGGAAATGTTTTGATTTTATGTAACATTTATCTACATTTGTCTTCTTTATTTATAACAGATAATAATCTTTCCCCTCTCATATTTAAACAGATTTCTTCTCCACCGAACTAGAAAAGCACTCTGAGAGTGCAGACCTCCACCAGGGTATCTTATTTCTCGAAAGCAGCTTGCCTTTCATAGAATCAATTTAGACCTCAGGCGTATATGAAGCCTGTGTGACAACCATATGCAAATTTTACCTTTGACCTAGGACTTTCAAAATTGAATCACTTCCATGTCTTAACATAATAATTAATCCTTGAAAGTTTCACTAATCTATGAGTAAAATTATGGCCAGGATATTGTTAATAAACGTTTTCATATCACTTAAAATCTCGTTGTGTTAAAGGATGATGATAGTTAGGCAAGATGATAACACCAGTACTCATGTTACTAATTATGGTTATTATTAATTGTTAATAATAATTCTTAATAATTCCTAATAATTATTACTATTTCTGTTAGGAATGGATGTTTTGATAATAACGACGACTTTACTTAGCCTCCTATTCCTCTGAAAGAAACTAATACGCTATTTTTTTTCAGTGCTTAAAACTACCATAATGGAAAACTGGAAACATGAAGAAACTAAAAGACAAAGAAATTGATGTGAATGGATTTAAAAAGATTATAAATGTCCCATAGAGATTAGTGGGGGAAAGTGGATGATGGATTTTGGACTAGAAGAAAAAAAAATAAAAGCTGAACAAACAAAGGAAAAGTGTAGATCCGAAATAAATGGTCTTAGAGGTAAGAGCTCGGGGAAGGGATGAGGGGAAGAAATCCCTATAGATCAGAGCTTTCCGAGTAATGGTGAAAGAAACATGGCGTTACTCTAAAGGGACTTTCCCGATCTTTTCATTAATAAGAGTTTTTATAGTTTATATACGAAAGATCTATTTCAATGTTGGTATTGTGCTTAAGATGTTGTAATTTATTTATTAATTACTTCCCTTTTAATCTATTATGTCCTTGTATCCTCTCCTCACGGGGATATTTTTCCATGTTGGTGCCCTTGGGCTTATAGCAACCTGCTATTTCAACTAGATTTGTAGCTTAGCTAATAATAATAATAATAATATTATTAATAATAATAATAATAATAATAATAATAATAATAATAATAATAATAATAATATTAATAATAATAAAAATAATAATAATAATAATAAGAGAAATAGTAATAATAATAATAATAATAATAATCATAAAATCATAATAATCATAATAATAATATTGATAAGAGAAATAGTAATAATAATAATAATAATAATAATAATAATAATCATAATAATCATAATAATAATAATAGTAATAATGGAAGGTAAAGGAGAACTCAGATTGAAAGTAGTAATAGATATTAGTACAAAAAAAAATTGTACGCTCGAAAGGAAACTGAATAATGAGGTCGGCTAAAAAAGTCAAAAGTAAAAAGTTACAACGTAAGATTACGGGAAGGTGAATTAAGAGACGATAAATAATCTCGCCAAATATTCTGTACAAAATACAAATTTAAAAAATTTATATTCTTTAATCTCTTGTTATCTCCCCTGTCTAATAAAGGGAAAATGTGTGGCTAATATATATATATATATATATATATATATATATATATATATATATATATATATATATATATATATGTATATATATATATATATATATGTATATATATATATATATATATATATATATATATATATATATATACAGTATATGTATGTATATACATATTGTCCCGGGGTACCTCCTCTCACCAGATTATGACCACCACCTCTCACCCTTGCCCGAAGAGATTATATATATATATATATATATATATATATATATATATATATATATATATATATATATATATATATATATATATATATAATCTCTCCGGGCAAGGGATAGAGGTGGTAGTCATAATCTGGTGAGAGGGGGTACCCCGAGACAATCTCTTGCAAATTGTCCAACCAACGGGTTGTAGGTAGGAAGGAGGGAGCGGGTGGGCGAGGGTCTAATCTGTATGTGTGTGTGTGTGTGTGTGTGTGTGTGTGTGTGTGTGTGTGTGTGTGTGTGTGTGAAGATATCGATCTACTTGGTTAATAATTCAATAAGTGCATTGAATCGTTAATGACATTTTCTCGGTATTTTCCGAGACGGGTCTTCTCCATCGATATATTTCCAAAAGAAAAAGATCCTTATTATTAAATCAAAATTGGATATAACCCTTAAATTTTAATTCACCTCTTTGTAAAGTTATTCAGCTTTTAAATGATTTAAGAGAGAATATGCTTTGACGCACTGATGCAAACACTCAAATATGAATCGAAACAGAGATAGAGGACTATAGATTCAAGGGAATGCATATTCATGGCAAAATCCATGACGAGCAGTAAAGGGATTATTAATGTTGACAGCTCTACCACTAATACATCGAATAAAAGTATTGTAAAAAAAAAAACACACCATGAATATACAAGAACATGAAAGGCACCCGTTTCTAGTCCACTGCAGGATATATATATATATATATATATATATATATATATATATATATATATATATATATATATATATATATATCTATATTTATATATATATACATATATAATATATATATATATATATACATATATATATATATATATATATATATATATATATATATATATATATATATATATATATATGTATGTATACATATAAATGTATATATATATATATATATATATATATATATGTATATATATATATATATATATATATATATATATATATATATATATATATTTATATATATATATATATATATATATATATATATTTATATATATATATATATATATATATATATATATATATATATATATATATATATATATATATGTGTGTGTGTGTGTGTGTGTCTGTCTGTCTGCTATTGTATGTCTATATAAAACTAATCATAAATATACACACATACACACACACACACACATATATATATATATATATATATATATATATATATATATATATATATATATATATATATATATATGTATATATATATATATATATATATATATATATATATATATATATATATATATATATATTTATATATATATATATATATATATATATATATATATATATATATATATATATATATATATATATATATATATATATATATATATATTCAAATAAGTCATATATTTTGATTCCTTAATGTCTAGATTTTATTTTATACCTCGGGATCAGAGACCCAAGGCTGAATCACTAAGACAATATCTTCTGGCCGGCAGGGAAATCTAACCCTAGTCCATGAAGCTTGTATGACAGTGACATACCATTTAACTTTAACACTGTCATACAAGCTTCCTGGACGAGGATTGGATTCCCGGCCGTACAGAGGCTATTGGCTTTGAGTGATTCCCCCTTGGGTGTCTGATCCCGAGGTATAAAAAAAATGTAGACATTAATGTATTAAAATATAGTTCTTATTAGAATATGAAAAACACGTTTAAGTGGGCAAAATCTATCACATGCTCACACACACACACACAAACACACACACATACACACACACACACACATATATATATATATATATATATATATATATATATATATATATGTGTGTGTGTGTGTGTGTGTGTGTGTGTGTGAGTATGTGTAGATATATATAAAAGTTTTGATGACAGGACTATAAGGAACAATTGTATGGAGATAGACCATTTGCGTTTACAGGAACGGGTTCTCGTTAGAAACTGCAAACGGCAATAGCTTGGCAGAATAATATTTCAGGAAAAATACTACATCCTTCATGTGAGCACTATCATAACTTTTAACTTTTATTGTTATGCATATCGTAAATGAATTTTGCAGCTTTGTACCAATCACGACCCCTTTTCCTTGGATTAACGGAATCATATAAGAGTCGAATAAGTGACATTACGCTTCCATCCCAATAATAGTAAAAAATGAATAGTCGAACTATGAATTTATATATTCCATTCATAGTCCGAACTAATGGTGCTATAGTTTCTGTAGATGAATTTCAGATGAAAGCCTTTTTTTTTTTTTTTTAAACAAGCCTGTTATGGGTAATGAGGTTTGCGTATGTGTTTTAATTACAGGTTAAGATTAATTAAGCAATATGTATTTATTGCTTGGGTTAAGGCAAATCCATGCCTCTCTAACTGAAATCAATTTAAATTTTCAGGAAACATCGGGCTATTTTTTTAGTTTACCTAAACATTTTTGGTATGTAGAACTGAAGAATAAAGTAACAGATTAAAGTATGTAACATTACGAGTGTGCCACCAAAGAAACCTATTAATATGCATAAAATAAAATATGAAGATCAATCATTTTTAAACTGAAAATCCTCGTATTATGGAATTCACCATATTTCATGGGAAACACACTCAAAGACGAATAATGTTTTATAAATTTCTCTAGTCGTGCTATGATTTGAGCCTATATCTTGGGTTGAAACATGAGTGATATTGGTTCATTTCGTTTATAATGTCTTATTCACTCAGAATTCAGGTACCGGCATTTGTATTGAAAATCGAAATCAACCAATGATATTCGTTTGGTACTTTCATAATACATTGCTATTTATGATAATTTTTGTTGACACCGTTGATTGTCCGAGAGGTAAACTTAAGCAATGGATGACCACAGAGAGAAAATACATATTTTTGCTATGAAAAATAGACCTTTGGCAAAGTCAGTCCATTATTATTATTATTATTAATATTATTATTATTATTATTATTATTATTATTATTATTACAAGATAAGCTACAACCCTTAATGGAAAAGTAGTATGCTACATAAAGGGGCTTCATCAGGTAAAAAAGCTAAGTAGGGAGAGGAAACAAGGAAATAAACAGAATAGTGTTCCTGAATATTCCGTCAAGTAAGATTCCTCTAACCCAAGACAGTGGAAGACCATGGTTCATAGGCTATGATACTACCCAAGACTAGAGAACAATGGATTGATTTTGGAGTGCCCTTCACCCAGAAGAGCCGCTTACCATAGCTAAAGAGTCTTTTCTACCCTTATCAAGGGGAAAGTAACCATTAAACAATTTTAGTGCAGTAGTTAACCCCTTGAGTGAAGAAGAATTTTTGGGTTATCGTAATTGCTGTCAGGTGTATGAGGTGTATGGAGATGGATTTATTAGAGAAAAAATCAGCAAACCTTTAAAGGTTCAATTATTTTCTAGATAATTTTTTTGTCATCCACACATATATATATATATATATATATATATATATATACATATATATATATATATATATATATATATATATATATATATATA
>NC_090742.1:132934522-132937022 GCF_036898095.1 Palaemon carinicauda | reverse complement strand
GTTCACAACCCTCTCTCGGCTTGTCACATTGGTGACCCCGGAAGTCGACTCGCTCCCACCGCCTTCCACCCCCACCCCCCTCGTCCCTCCATCATTGGTACTATGACGGACTCTACAGAAGTTGGCGCTGCGGCAGCCCCATTGAAACGGGTAAATGTATTGCGGGATACTGGTGCTGCCCAGTCGTTGATTTTGAGATCGGCGTTGCCTGACAATTTTGTAGAGGAGCAGCTAGAGTATGTGTTGTTGGGTGGCTTCCCAAACACGGTGGTGGCATGTCCTCTGGCCGAGTTTTGGTTAAACTCGGATTGGGTCAAGGGCCCGTTAAAGTTGGCAATTGCAGATGAACTACTAGTGAACGGCGTGCAGGTTGTGATAGCCAATGATACTGAGTCGGATACGGGGAGTAGTTGTCCGGTAGTGCAATGTAACGGTACCACTCAGATTGGCGAAAGTAGTCCTACGATGGCTATTACTCATTCTACAGTCCAGTCTCCTAGTGTTGAGGATGAGGATTTGGGTCTAGATAGGCTTGAAGGACTGGTAGAGGGAGTTTCTGATGTGAAAGTTCCTAGTCTAGTATCTGAGTGGGATGATACTGTAGGATGGGATAGGAACTCGCTAAGTATTGCTCAGAAGGAAGAGTTTAATGAAGAGGAGGAAGGAGAGGTTAGCTCAGATTTGACGAGACCTAAGATGAAATGGGAAGATGGTATCCTGTATCGGTTTAGTCGTTTCAAAAGATCACCAACTGAGATGTGGGAGGTAAGGAAGCAGATAGTAGTTCCTCTTGAATATCGGGGCAAAATCTTGTGGTTTGCACATGAAGATTTACTTGCTGGTCATTTTGGAGTAAGCAAAACTTTTAGGAAAGTTGCTGAGCATTTCTTTTGGCCAAGAATGAAGGCAGAGGTGAAGAGGTATGTTAATTCTTGTACTAAGTGTCAAATGGTTGGGAAACCAGATCAGAGAATTGCTAAAGCCCCTTTACAACCCATTCCAGTGGTTGAAAAACCATTTAAAGAGATATTGATAGATATTGTGGGGCCATTGCCAAATACTAGCAGTGGTTTTCAGTATATACTGACAACAATGGATAGAATGTCCAGGTACCCCGAAGCTGTACCCTTTAGGAGTATTCACAGTAAGAAAGTAATCGAAGCACTTATTGGTTTCTTTACTAGGTTTGGATTGCCGAAATCGGTTCAGTCTGACTGTGGTAGTAATTTTATGAGTAAAGAATTTGCTAAACAGATGAAAGAGTTCAAAATTAATCATGTAACTTCATCACCATACCACCCAGAGAGCCAGGGTCAGATTGAACGATTTCATCAAACTTTGAAGTCCATGCTAAAGAAATATTGTGGGGAAGATCCAAGGAACTGGGATAAGGCAATTTCTTATTTATTGTTTGCATTTAGGTCTGTGCCGAGTGATATGATGGGATTTTCTCCATTTGAGCTTGTATTTGGTCACAAGGTAAGAGGTCCTTTGGATGTTGTTAAAGAAAGTTGGGAAAATAATAATCCAAAAGTTAGCCTGGTACATTTTCTAAAAGAATCTAGGGAAAAGCTTTATAAGTTTTGGGAGTTTGCTAAGGAGAACTTGAAAGTTGGGCAAGGTAAAATGAAAAAGAATTTTGACATCAAAGCTAGGAGAAGGGTATTTGAAGTTGGGGATAAAGTTTTAGTTTTATTACCTACCCCTGGTAATCCCCTAGGAGCCAAGTTTTCAGGACCATGGAAGATAGCTAAGAGGGTAAGTAGCTTGAATTATCTGGTGGAGACCCCAAGTAGAAGACAAAAACACCAGCTTTGTCATGTTAACATGTTGAAACCCTATTATGAAAGAGTAGCAAAGAAGCCATTGTTGTTGTTGGGGAAAGTAGAAATGGAAAGAGAATGTTTGGAAATAGAAGGTAAGTGGCCTAAAGGTAATAGCGATGTATTAAATAACTTGCCAATTATGTTGTCTTACTTAGATGGGGATCAAATTGAGTCCATCTTAAATTTGATAGAAGTGTATCCAGATTTATTTAAGGACACCCAAGGTTGTACGGCTGTGATACAGCATGATGTGGAGGTTAGAGGGGCTAAACCGATAAAACAGGCACCTTATAAAACTAATCCATTGAAAAGGGAAGTAATCAAAACAGAGGTAGAGTACATGTTGCAGCATAATCTGATAAAGAGTAGTTACAGTCCATGGAGTTCACCTGTTGTGTTGGTGAAGAAGGAGAATGGTCAGTATAGAATGTGCATAGATTACCGCAAGGTTAATGCAGTTACAGAGACTGACAGTTTTCCTTTACCTCGGGTAGAGGACTGCATCAATGATGTAGGTAAGGCAAAGTTTATCAGTAAGTTTGACCTTCTAAAGGGGTACTGGCAAGTACCGTTGATACCCAGAGCTAAGGATATCTCTGCTTTTGTGACCAGTGAGGGATTATTTGCCTGCAACGTGATGCCTTTTGGCATGAAAAATGCATCTGCTACATTTC
>NC_090742.1:132907022-132917022 GCF_036898095.1 Palaemon carinicauda | reverse complement strand
TGGAAATAAATAATCGCTAAACGTAGTTTCATGAAGGTTAAAAAGAAACAACAGAAATATATACAGGCAATGGAAAAAAGTCACTTTCTGATGAGATGCAGTTTTTATAGTAAATATGCAAAGAATTGAAAAAAAAATATCGACTCGTTTAAAAACTCTGCTGAAATGGGGGAAGAATGTTATACGTGTACATAATACAAAAAAGGGGAGTAAAAATGGATCTCGAAAACAAAAACTGTCCCTCTAAGTTGGATGAATTAGAAAAATTACATCGAGGAAATTATAACGCTCTTCAAAATAGAATATTCGAAATGGAAATGAGGAGAGGTAAAATGTAAAGGATAAATATTACAAAGATTTAATAAGGAGGAAAAACTAAGAAAACAAGGAGAAGAAGAATGGATGTTATTTAAAGGGTTCAATTCTGATGAACGTAACGGGGTAATAAAGGTTTTAAAAGGAACTTTTCTAAATAGATCCTGGAAGATTGAAATTCAACGCTTTAGATATTGAAAAGAAAAGTACGTAGGAACCGCTATGAGACGGAAATTGTGGAGAAATTATGAACTGGAGAAATAAACATATCTTGGCTTTTAAAAAGCGTTCTGCTGAATGTTCCTATAGAGACAAAGCTACTCAGAAAAAGTTTGAAATTCTTACCGACATTAGAAATGACTTTAAGCTTTTATTTTTTTCATAGTAATACGTTTATGCCATAAATTTATAGTTGTATTAAGTTCAACAATTTACTACAGAATATATGGACGTCTTCTCAAGTGACATCTTTAATAAATTAGTTTATACTGTACCAACCGTGTGTCACACGATCGTACATAATTCATTTTGTATATATCATGCTTGTATCTTCGCTCTTCCCTCGCACTAAAAAGAACCAGAATAAACATATCTGCATCTCTCCTATGTAACATTGTCTGTTTCTCGAACATGTAATTTCCTGTTGCCTTGAGGTTTTGTATATAAAGGAGAGTGTTCTATAATAAATTAACTCAGTTGCTTTCACACTGCCTTTGAGTTCACAACCTTCTCTCGGCCCGTCACAATTGTGATCCAGGAAGTCGACTCGCTCCCACCGCCTTCCATCCCCACCCCCCTCGCCCCTAAATCGTTGGTACTATGACGGACTCTACAGAAGTTGGCGTTGCGGCTGCCCAATTGAAACTTTGACCGTTCGCCAGCGGAGAGGCGTTTGCTTGGTTTCAGCGCTCAGAAGTCCAGTTTCACATCAAGGGCGTGACCAACTCAACCACCAAAGCAGATTATGTTCTCGCGACGATACCCGGGGACCCCTTCCCAGAAATATCCGACTGGCTTTGTGAACAGGGAGACACCCCAATAGCGTATGACGACTTCAAAACATACCTTCTGCAGCAGTACTCGCCGTCGCCAGCCGCCCGTGTAGCAAAGCTTTCTCAGCTCCCCGCAACAACCTTTGGGGGACCAAAGGGCTTCGCTTGACCTCAGAGAAATGACCAGTATCGCTCGCCTTCAGCCTGCCGCAGACGGCTCTCCTCGTGAGGTGAACCTACTTCATGCTCTTTGGATACGCCGTTTACCCGGAGCTAAACGCGCTGCCATACCCGATGTCGATAGTTTACCCATACAGGACTTGATGACCAAAGCCGACGCCCTTATGGACAGCCACTTCAAGACCTCCATCAACGCCTCCACCCCTGACAAAGAGGATGGCTATTCAACGTCAACCGAAGCTGACATGAATGCCGTAGGACATACACGCCTACACCGTGACGTGCCGAAGCAACGACAAAGCCGCCCACCACCCACCAATCACTTGCGCCCCAACAAACGACTTCTACAGCCACTTATTACCTCCCATCCGCCGCAGTTTTGCTACTACCACTTCAGATTCGGGGCAACTGCGAAGAAATGTGCCGAGGATTGTCAGTGGTCAAAAAACGTGTAAGTAGGCCATCGGTTGTGGCGGTGGCCTCCCATGTTTCTA
Source organism: Palaemon carinicauda (assembly GCF_036898095.1). Taxonomy (NCBI): domain Eukaryota; kingdom Metazoa; phylum Arthropoda; class Malacostraca; order Decapoda; family Palaemonidae; genus Palaemon; species Palaemon carinicauda. Next base: position 132,915,041 of record NC_090742.1, on the reverse strand, counting down.
ATCTTTTCTTTTTACATGATGCAGGAACGGGCGTTCGATTTTTGGTAGACACGGGTGCTTGTCGTTCTCTTTTGCCAAGGAAACTCTTCAAGACACGATGTAGTCTGTTTACATCTTCCGACGTCCACTTGGTAGCTGCCAACGGATCTGTGATACCCACCTACAGTTACGAGAACCTCACATTATTGTTCGGAAACGGAAAATTCAATTGGAGGTGTCTCGTTGCTGACATCACATTGCCAATCCTCGGTGCGGATTTCCTCTCTCATTTCCACCTTCTGGTCGATGTCGCCCACCGACGATTGGTCAACGCAGACTCGTACTTGTCGACACCTCTTCAACCCGCCCCCTCTAACCTCGCTCTCCACATTAGCACACCCACGGATGCCTACGCCCACCTCTTCACGTCGTACCCGGACGTTTTCCGTCCAGAACTTCGCCAACCAACCACGGTTCCTGCCAAGCACGGTATTTATCACCATATTAAGACGACGGGACCCCCAGTCTTCGCAAAATTCAGATGTCTGGCACTGGAACGATTGGCAGCCACTAAACAGATGTTCGCCGAAATGGAGGAAATGGGCCTATGCCAAGAGGCCTCCAGCCCATGGTCGTCACCCTTACACATCGTTCTGAAGTAAGACGGCTCCCTCCGTCCGTGCGGGGATTACAGGCGCCTGAACATACAAACAAAACCGGATCACTACCCCCTCCCAATAATTGCCGATGTGACCTCCTACCTGTACAAAGCAAAGGTTTTCTCTGCACTCGACCTCATGAAGGGGTATTATCAGGTGCCTATGAACCCAGAAGACATCCCCAAGACTGCCATCACCACTCCGTTTGGTATATACACCTTCAATTACTCCTGTTTTGGCCTTCATAATGCTGGGGCCACGTTTCAATGTCTCATGGATGGTATCTTAGGGGACCTCCCTGTCTGTGTATGTTATATGGACGACACTCTTGTGTTCTCCTCCTCAAAAGAGGAACACCTCCGTCACCTGCGCATCGTGCTCGACCGCCTGCAAGAAAACGGCCTTGTAGTCCGGTACGACAAGTGTACCTTTAGCGCCAAAGAAGTGTCGTTCTTAGGGCACCGCATCACTCCTGAAGGAGTCCACCCCCTCCCTGAGAAGGTAGCAGCCGTTCAGAACTTCCCCGTGCCCTCGACGGTCAAAGCTCTGCAGGAATTCTTGGGCATGATCAACTATTATCACCGTTTTCTGCCAGCAATTGCCGCCACTCTTGCTCCCCTCTACGTCTCCCTCAAGGGCAAGCCAAAGGACCTGAAGTGGGGTCCCCTTCAAGAAGCAGCCTTCTGCAATGCAAAGAAGGCCCTATCAACCGCTGCGGCTCTGACTTTTCCTATCCCACATGCCCCTCTCCTTCTCTCCACCGATGCCAGCAACGTCATTATTAGTGCAGTACTCGAGCAGGTGGTCAACGGCTTGCCCCGCCCATTGGCCTTCTTCAGCAGAAATCTGTCCAAGGCAGAATCGGGTTATTCTACCTTCGATCGAGAATTGCTGACGGTGCACTTGGCTGTCCGTCACTTTCGCCATTTCCTAGAAGGTACGCCCTTCGTCATTCGCACAAACCACAAGTCTCTGGTGCACGCCTTCAATCTGATGCATGGTCCACCCGGCTACGCCGACATCACTCCGCCGTGCCTGAATACAATTGCACCCTTCAATACGTCCCAGGGAAAATGAACCCTGTTGCCGATGCCCTGTCAAGAAACACGTTGGCGGCCGTTCAACTGGGATTGGATTACAACGCCCTGGCTGAAGCCCAACGACAGGATCCAGAGTATCAAGCCTGTAGGACATCCTGCACGTCCCTCCGCTGGGAAGACTTCCCCCTCGAAGACTCCAACACCACCCTCCTCTGTGACGTCAGTACTGGTAGACCGCGACCTTGGATTCCTGCTCCCATGCGACGGCAGGTGTTTGATTTCATTCACGGCCTTTCACATCCCTCGTGCCGTTCTACTGCACAGCTGCAGAAGGCAAAGTTCATTTGGCACGGCATTTCTAAGGATGCTAAAGATTGGGTCTGCGCCTGTACTTCTTGCCAAACTTCCAAAGTACATTGACACATGGATTCCGGAGTGGGCACCTCTCCTTAACCTCAGCGTTGTTTCGCACACATTCACGTCGACGTTGTAGGCCCCCTACCCACATCACAAGGACATCGTTACCTGTTTACCATCATCGACCGCTCTACTCGTTGGCCTGAAGCCATTCCCATGGAAACTGCAACGTCCGCCTCTTGTACATCTGCCTTACTCTCTGGATGGATTGCAAGATTTGGTATCCCTGAGCATATTACTTCCGACAGGGGAACCACTTTCACCTCTCAATTGTGGACATCATTAGCGAATCTCCTGGGCATCACCCTACATCAGACTATGGCCTACAACCTCGCTGCCAATGGAATGGTTGAACGTTCTCATCGCACCCTCAAAGCAGCTTTGATGTCCCGCTGCAAGGATTCCAACTTGTTTACTCAGCTTCCCTGGGTCCTCCTGGTACTAAAGGACCACTCCTAAAGACGCCCTCGACGTCTCGGCAGCTGAAATGGTGTATGGCGACCCGTTGGTCGTCCCTGCCAAATTTTTTCCTTCTGCAACATCCTCTGACGATCTCCAGCGCATACGTCACGTCGTGGGAAAATTTACTCCATGCCGCCAGACTTACAAGCCCCCAGCGAAGCATCACCTACCAACAGACTTGCACTCTGCAACGCACGTCTTCCTGCCCAACGACACTAGCAAGCCACCACTAACGCCCCCTTACACGGGCCCTTTCCTTGTGATCCGCGGCAATACGAAAGCATTCCTACTAAACATTCGTGGCAAAGAAGACTGGGTCTCCATTGATCGTTTAAGACCTGCTTATCTTCTGCCAGATGACCCGCCTACAGTTCGCCTCTTTAGATCAGGGCGTCCTATTTAACATGTACAGTATGTCATTTTTAGGGGTGGAGCCATGTACCAACCGTGTGTCACACGATCGTACATAATTCATTTTGTATATATTATGCTTGTATCTTCGCTCTTCCCTCGCACTAAAAAGAACCAAAATAAACATGTCTGCGTTTCTCCTATGTAATATTGTCTGTTTCTCGAACATGTAATTTCCTGTTGCCTTGAGGTTTTGTATATAAAGGAGAGTTTTCTATAATAAATCAACTCAGTTGCTCTCACACTGCGTTTGAATTCACAACCTTCTCTCGGCCTGTCACAATACAAAAGGCCTTATATAACTAAGCTATGTGGTTCTTTGATGAAATAATCTGATTACAGGATTATGAATTTAAAAAAGATTGTTACTATATGAAGATGAAAGTAGGTCGTTTTCATGATTGATAAAAGCATGGAAGTCTTATACGCTTAAAAGATATAATATGATCTGATGTTTGGTATTATCTAATCATATTACAAGGATGATAATACTAGATATTATATAGATTATATTAACTCTTATCAATGTCTCTCTTTGTATTTCTAATGAGATTAATTCAATAAAAAGGGGATTAAATTTAGCTTCAATAATCGATTTGCCAAGTAATGTGAATATTCCAATTCCGCTTTATAATGTAAAAAGGTACAGAAATAAATTTGAAACATGAGCAGTTTTCCAATGTGGTTTTATAAAATAGTATCATATCTTTTATTTCTTTAAACAAATAATTGATGACACAAGCAAAAAAGACAGAAATTTTCTGCAGGATTTTTTTTTTTGGTAAAATAAACATAATTCATAAGATAATAATACATCAATAGAAAACAGATTCCCTAAGCAAATCATGTAATTAAAAATTGTATGAAACGAAACATACACATGAAGCGTACTTCTCATAATAGTTATTTTTTCTATATGCATAAGAATAAAAACCCATAGAGATATATCTTTGTAGTTTGCTAATAACGCTAATCCCCATTTGCCTCTGATAAAGCTGATTATAAGATAATGGAATTATCTTAACGATTATACACTATGCATTGATAGTTCAAAGTGAAATCTCCGACTCATAATACTAATGAAAAGTATAGAAAATATATCTAAGCTAATGAAAAGAAAAAATCAGAAAATGTAATGCTATTAAATTTCCTAGATTTGATTTTCATTTTAAATGAACAAAATTCCCGTGTTTCCAGATCAACATCAAATACTTTGCACTATCTTCATTTACGTGCATAAATAACAATGAATGGTAGCATTATCTTTCTTCTAGACTTCGTCTCATTTCCAGCAAGCATTTTCTCTAGTTGAGTTCTAAATAAAGGAAAAACTACGATACTGCTTGGTAAGTAGCAAGCAAAGATTTTACTTCAAGCACACAAGTACTGGTCTTATGATTACCCTACCAAACCACCCCCACCAATAAAAAGGAAAAAAAAGGAGCTTATAAAATCATATGTAAAGTTCATATATAACGATCGAGACTCTACAAGCAGATGAAAAGTCTAATTGATATATAAAGGATAGTTATTGATTGTTGATATCACCCCTTGAGTTAATCACACACCTTTATGGACATTCTATTACCTATTTCTGATATAGGGAAGTAGTAAAAACAACTTTCAGAGACATAGGTATGAAAACAAAATTATCAGTATGCTTTTGAAGAAAGAGAGAGGATTAAAAGATATCGATATACATCAGAGCATAAGCGAGGAGAGAAATGTGGTCAATGAATTCATGAAAATCCTTGGGGAGAGAGAGAGAGAGAGAGAGAGAGAGAGAGAGAGAGAGAGAGAGAGAGAGAGAGAGAGAGAGAGAGAGAGAGAGAGAGTAACTGTCAGTTAATTTTATCTAATATAAGATTTTGAAATCATGACTTATGGTAATAGATTTTGAATCATTTGTGAAAGCGATGTGCATTATACTGAAGCACGAAGTTGTGTTTTAACTACCTCACAAACGTTTGATATCTCCCTGGCTTTTCAAGAACTATTGGCCAGGGGATTTCACCTAGGGTATTATTACGTGCTTTGAATAATAATTTCATGATTTCAATTACTGCTATAAACAATTTCCTTAGGCAATAAAATTGTTTAAATTCCTATGGCCAAAATAATCAAAAGAGAATTACATTTTCATAATTATTTTATAATCTTATCGGCAAAAACATAACTAAAAGGCTAAGCATACCTTAACAACCACTTCCTATTATTCCCTTCTTTGGGATCGCTAAAATAAGTAAAAAATCTAATTTATCCAGGACCGAAGAGGATCCGGGTTTGGGAACACCCTTTGCTTTGCGGCGCCTCTGCTGAGCTTCGGACTCCTGTCACGGTCGTCATAGTTCTCACATTCCATTCCTTCCATCCCATCATCATCCTTTACATATGACCTTACCTCTTTCACATCCATATCCCATTTACTGGCTGCTGATATTTTGGGAAGAACCCGCCGTCTCTTTCTAGGGAGGACAATCTAAATCCATACATTCATCCACCACTTCATACGCAAGTAGTCAATATGCGAGATATCAAAAAATATATTCGAATTTTAGAGAAAGATCAATATGTTATTAAATTGGTTATAAGTATGATAATGTCTCAATTTGCGTATGTTTAAATAAATTCATTGAATAAATGATAGTGTTTGTAATAATATTGCATAGTTTAATAATGGTATCATATATGGCTAATCAATTACTGTAGGATTTCTTTCTCGGCACAGGAATTTTGTCTAGACTTGGGTAGTGCCATAGCCTGTGTACCATGGTCTTGTGGTGTCTTGGGTTAGAGTTCTGTTACTTGAGGGTATACTCGGGCACATTATTCTCTCTTCAATATTTATAGATGACAGGCCTATTTTGATGTTGTTACTGAGCTTGAGACATGTTATATTGTTATTTATTACTTCGTATAACCTGTAGAGTTTGTTTATTTCCTTATATCCCTTTCTCACTGGGCTATTTTCCTTGTTGAAGGCCTCGGGATTATAGCATCCTGCTTTCCAGGTAGGGTTGTAGCTTAGTGAGTAAGTAAGTAAATAATAATAATAATAATAATAACAATAATAACAAGAACAAAAACAACAATAATAATAATGATAATAATAATAATAATAATAATAATAATAATAATAATAATATTGTATGTAGTAGGTGGCCAGGGCACCAGTCACCCGTTGAGATACTACCGCTAGAGAGTTATGGGGTCTTTTGACTGACCAGACAGTACTACGTTGGATCCTTCTCTCTGGTTACGGTTCATTTTCCTTTTGCCTACACACACACTGAATAGTCTGGCCTACTCTTCACATTTTTTCCTCTGTCCTCATACACCTGATAACACAGATTACCAAACAATTCTTCTTCACTAAAGGGGTTACTGCACTGTAATTGTGCACTGGCTGCTTTCCTCTTGGTAAGGGTAGAAAAGACTCTTTAGCCATGGTAAGCAGCTCTTCTAGGAGAAAGACACTCCAAAATCAAACCACTGTTCTCCAGTCTTGGATGGTGCCATAGCCTCTGTACCATTGCCTTTCACTGTATTGGGTTAGAGTTCTCCTGCTTGAGGGTACACTCGAGCACACTCTCCTACTTTATGTTTCTTCCTCTTGTTTTATTAAAGTTTTTATAGTTTATATAGGAGATATTTATTGTTACTCTTCATAAGATATTTTATTTTCCTTTTTTCCAATCCTCACTGAACTATTTTCCTTGTTGGAGCCCCTGGGCTTATATCATCCTGCTTTTCCAACTAGGTTTGTAGCTTAGTAAGTAATAATAATAATAATAATAATAATAATAATAATAATAATAATAATAATAATAATAATAATAATAATAATAATAATAATAATAATAATATACACACCATAATGAAACAATCATTATAAAATCATTGTTTAATAAAAAAGAGAAATCAAGTTATCAACAGTGAGAATAGAAGGAATATTTCCTCGTTCTTGTTTTACCATTAATCCAGATATTATGAATTATATATTGACAAACGATGAAAGGGAAGCAAGGGGGGAGGAATGCACGAGGGTCAACTGATATTCAGATAATGAGAAGAAAATTAATAGATGTTCAGCTTTCACCTTCCGGCTATATGGGGATGACTTGTGTAACTTGCCTGTTCGTTCATTTCTTTATCATTGTTGTTGTTTTAATGGTAATTATAACTACTGAGGTTATTGTTGATCATATTATCTACATTATTTCAATATTATAAGTTTTCATGAAAAGTCCTTATTACCTCTTCAAAACTTGACGTTTGCATTGCACATTTGTAATATTTTTCATATTTTTTATAAATGTTTTTTTTTCCCATTTGTGTTTATTTTAGCAATTAATATAAATTCTCCATCTAAGTCTTCATGCTGACTTCATTCATTTTTTTGTAGCTGTTGTTATTCTAATTACTATTTTAACTATTCATGTTATTGTTGATAATATCATCATTATTATCTCAATATTAAAAGTTTTCATAAAGAAAAACCCTTTTTATCTCTTCAAACCTTGACGTTTATATTTCATATTGCTTAGAGCAGAATATATTATTTTCCATTTATATTTAAGTTTTCCCATCTATGGTTATTTTTGCAATTAATTCCAATTACCTATCTTTGTCACCATCTTGACTTCATTTCTTATTTTGTTATTTCTATTATTTTCATAACTACTATTGTTATTATTGATAATATTATCATCATTATTTCAGTATTATAAGTTTTCATGAAAATCACTTATCACTTCAAATCTTGACGTTTGCATTGCACATTGAGAATATTCTTTATATTTTTTTCAGAAATAAGTTTTTTTCCATGTGTATTTATGTTTTTTAATTATTATCATTTCTACATCTCAGTCTCCATCCTGACCTCATTTATATGTGTCATGTAAAAGAGAAAATTTCACACTGAATAAGGTAATATGCGTATTTGATTAAGTATTTTATGAGTTTCATTCCTTAGTTAAACGATCGAGAGACATGGAAATAGAGAGAGAGAGAGAGAGAGAGAGAGAGAGAGAGAGAGAGAGAGAGAGAGA
>NC_090742.1:132897022-132899522 GCF_036898095.1 Palaemon carinicauda | reverse complement strand
ATATATATATATATATATATATATATAGCCTAGATATTCCGTATGTACTCCTTAGTACCTAATTTGATTGGTAATACTATTAAAATGCAGCTTCCATTGATGTGCAAAGTTATAGATTATATCTAATAGGATCTATTCATAAGAGCTTTACGAATAAAATTTCAATGAGTCTAACGCATCTACATCGATGCATTTTAATTCATTATGCAAATATTTCTTATTTATGCAAATGGTGTTTCATACACACCCATTTGCACGAGGGGAATTGACAGTGTCTTACATAATTCCATATTTTTCTCGAAATATTTTAATGACGTATAATCTTCCATCCAGCTTTGGTCTTAATTGTTTTCATGAAAAAACTTATTTATTGTTCCATGCACTATACTGTTAATAATCTTGATAAGTGTTTTCAAAAATTATTATGTGTAAGAAAGTTTAATGGCCTCAATACATCTTTAATGCTCCTTCGTCAGATATATATAGAGAGTGCCTATAACTTATAGTTACATGTTTCATTAAAGGTAAGGCTTTACGTTGTAATTAACGCTGATGATTTTAAAGAAATTTACGTTTATTCGTGAATGGAGTTTTTCACGAATTAATAATTAGCTAATGAATGAGAGAGAGAGAGAGAGAGAGAGAGAGAGAGAGAGAGATGAGATGGAGAGAGAGAGATGAGAGAGAGAGAGAGAGAGAGAGAGAGAGATAATCATAATATCCCAATTAAGACCTATTCCAACAACACGGGGAGGCATCCTAGAATACCACTAACTCCCTCACAAGCTGGAAAGCGTTCGCCCATCATCCGAGGAGAGACGTTGACAACAGCCCCTTTATCGGATCTTTTTACTGCCAATGACGAGCAACTTTTTTGTCCAAAAGTACAACCATTAGACGAGTACTAATACCAGCAATCTTTTCAATAAAGTTCCTCACCGATGCGGTCGGTTGGATCCATAAAGGAAATTAACATTCTGCGAAGCATATGGAGGGAAAGATAAAATATGAGAGGGAGACATTGTTAAATTTAGTATCCTATGTACAAAACACCATCATTTGTTTATATAGAATTGTTCTTATGTTTATTTCGAAGGATTTTACATGTCTACTTTATCTCTTTTGTTTAAAGGTTTCGATAAATATATAGTCCAGGCAAGATTTCAATAGACCAGCCACTAATTGCAACAGCTTCTACTTGTGGTTTATATTCGTTACTAAGGCCATGAAAATGATGTAGTAAAAGTCTACTAAAATTCTTTGATGGGGAGATATTTTTTTCAGCCATAATATGGAATCGCTGCCGCAGCACTTTATTTATTTTATTTTTTTTTTTTTGCATCAATAATATCATTTTTTTCTCCTTGTTTCATCACCTTTCATTACAACAACAACGACAACAATAATAATAATAATAATAATAATAATAATAATAATAATAATAATAATAATAATAATAATGGAAAGAAGAAGAAGAAGAAGAAGAAGAAGAAGAAGAAGAAGAAGAAGAAGAAGAAGAAGAAGAAGAATAGGTATACAAACTGCTACGGGTATGAATATGATGCGTCTTTGGTCTTGGGTAGTCAAATTCGTGTTACTTTTTTTTTTATAGAGGTGGAAATACTGAAGCTGGTACTCATGGTCTCCCTTAAATGATTTTGTTTTACATTTACAAACGTTTTTAAGACTTTGTGATCAGTCGTGATGAACCTTGGCAGCTGGTACTTATATTTTTTGAATTCTGAATATTTTTGTGATTTCATTTTATAACAATGGTATTGTAAGATTTGTGAACCCATTAAAAGTCAAATTATAGTTAAGCACTTTCAGAACATTACCATGTCACTGAGAAATTCGTACGGATTCTCCTGTGATCACATTTCACCAGCCACTCTAGTGGAAAGGTCACGCCATGTTAGAAAGAAACCCCCCTGACAGTGAATTACGCTCCGTTGCTGTCCCTCTGGGAGGGTTCCATACAGAAATGAGCTACCTAGGTTGTATTGGACACCTGGTGTCTTGTTCTACCGGGCAAGGCTTTGGCAAGGGCAGTTAGGGGACATCTCTTAGTGGACTGAGGGCTCAAAATGTTGCTAATAGCTAAAGCCTACAACATAGATCGCTTCCCAATATCAGTAAGTTTCTGCCATCCCACAATAAACATTGAATCATAATTTGAGAAAGTTGAGGGACCTACTGATGGAAGTAATCCTGTGGACTTAGGTTCCAGCGCTAAAACACATCAACTCAAGATGCTGGAAGATCTTTGCGTATTGAATACCTTGCTGGGAGATTTGTTGTCAGGGTAAAAGCAGCAGCTGGTATAAAATCGTATCAAATCGTCCATAGAATTTCTGAAAAACTGGTCTGAAAAAGCAGTTCTGAAAATAATCGACACCCTGAGAAGGTTCATAAAAGCAGAAAGAACTTGACACTGGGAACTACATCTTCAAAGCCTCTTTGATATGTTGCCATACTTAGCAGCTTGTGGACACAATCT
>NC_090742.1:132887022-132894522 GCF_036898095.1 Palaemon carinicauda | reverse complement strand
TGTTAATGTTGGCATAGCAGAAGTTGTTGTGAACGCAGTTCTGGAGTAAAAGAACGAAAAAGAAACCTCATTACTGAAAGCATCAAATAAATCGGCCTTGGCGGATGCAACGTTGCACATTGACCTATAATATCCAAGTGTAGAAGAAGAGGCTCAATACATACTGGATGGAGGTGCATTGTTACACCGCATTTTGTGGATTTCTGGAAAAACCTCGGATGAGATTCTTGAAAGCTATAGTAATTATGTAGCCAAAATGCATGGCAAGCTATCGTGGTCTTTGATCGATACTCGACCGATCCATCTACGAAAGACAGCGCCCATCTTCAAAGAATTAACAGAGTACTGGGAACAACCGCTCACTTTTCCTCAGAAATGAAACGGCAAACTAAAATGGAGGAATTTCTTGCCAACAAAGAAAACAAACATAGTTATTTGCATATGTTGGGTGAATGATTGGAGAGAAATGGTTGCCAGGTCATACATGCAGCATGAGAAGATTTGTTGATCGTTCAAACTGCAGTTGCCTTTACTGTTCGTTGTGAGAGCATACTGGTTGGAGATTATACTGATTTACTTATTCTTCTCTGTTATCTTGACAAAGACATGCACCACAATTTGTTCTTCAAACCAGAGCCCAAGTCTCAAATGAACTCCTCCAGGACATGGAACATTAAATCTACCTGAGAAAAGTTTGGTGAGACTGTAAGTGATCACATACCCTTATTTCATGCTTTCCTGGGATTTAATACCATTTCAAGGACCACATGTAATTACATAGTATGTATGCAAACACCATGACAAAAGACAAGATCATCACCGCAAGGGAGAGAGCTGTGATGTTACTCCATAATGGAACTGAGGGAGAAACAATAGATGGTTTGCAGTACAGGCATTTTTGTGAGAAAACAACCACCAGTACTTCCAGTATCAAACTCCGGTCAATTCCCCCTACACCTACTGCACTCAAATACCACTCTTTGAGAGTGTACTATCTAATACAGGAATGGCTTGGTGTGGACATCATGGATCCAACTAAGTGGGAAAGGTAATACTGTAATGGGCGAATGGTTCCTCTTACCAAAGATTTGGAACCAGCTCGTTCAGAATTCCTCAATATTGTCAAGGGTAGCTGTAAAATATGGTGTTCTACACTTTGATGATTTTATCGAAAGAATGGATTGCCATGTACATTTGCATTTGGAAAATGCAAGGGTGCCTGTTCAAATATCTCCAACATCAATTTGGATGACCTGGACAGCAATGATAGAAACTGACAGGTGACTTAGTAACTTTCATACATGATGTTTCTTTTATGAATAACTTTTTATTTTTCGTTTGAAAACATGCAACACTAGTACGTCTCAGCCTGGTGACGGTGTATGGTTCTAGTTCCTTAAAATTTTCTGTCACTTTCATAATGTGTTTTCAATATTCTCATAAAAGTTCGATGAATGTGTTATATGTATTATATGATTTTCTCATAAATTCTGTGTTTTTTTTTCCTTTTTTTCTTCTTAAATGTTCTTTCTGCAAAGAGTTATTAGATATCTGTTTCGTGGTTATTTAAGAAAAGTCCACATTTTTTGGTTCAGACGGTATGCATATTCATGTCGATTTAAGCAAATGTTCCCCTGCTTAGATTCCAGTAGACTTTTTATGTTTTTACATATTGCAAAGTGTCTGAAACAACATTCAGAGAAACTATTGCAATTAGTGACAGGTTGACCCCATTTTGACCATATCTTGCCTAGAGTAATAGTAAAAGGTCAAAAGTATGATTATATATAAAAAATTAATAAATTAAAAAACTAAGACTTACAATAATCAAAACAGGCAGATATCTTTTGACTTATGTCGGAAATATATATCAAGACAACTGAAATACAGATATGAAATATAATTACTGCATGCTATAGCCTTATATATGTACATGACGAATTCGATTTATGATTGAAAATTACCTAATTAAAAAGCAATAATCTAATATCATTAACATGATAATACCGGCTGCCAGTTGTATCTCTGCGTATGATTTTCTTTTCTGATCAAACTAATACAGTTTTAACTGTTTTTAACTCATATACTTTTGAGAGCATTACGAGTTGTAACCCTTAATATAATGATGAGAAAATAAATGTGATTAGGATTATAGGCAAGAGATTAAAACAAGCTGATATTGTATAATACGATAAATTAGGAGCAGTGAAAAACCTACATCGGTAATAACAATTGTGAAACCTATGATAAAAAAGACTGCCTTGTATTGCCATGAAATGATACTTTTGAAGGTATTTAACAATAGTTAAAGTATCAATGTTAATATCGCATTTAAGAGGAACATTTCTCCATCTGCCGGATATAAGCAATCACATGATTATTACATATTAACCCTTTCAATTTCGTTTTTTTTTTTTTTTGTTGCTTAAATAAAATTTTACTTTCAGGCTTGGTTTCGTGATAAGTGATATGTAGTTTTTGAAGAAAAATAAAATTTTGAAAAATGTATAGTTTAATGAAAAATTCCAAGATTTTTATTTGTTATTTTAATCCGGGAGTGTGGTAACCCTTTCTCTTTCAAAATGCAGTGAAAAAAAACAGAATAAAATAGTGGACAAAAGTTAGATATTCCTACCGAATCTCTTTCGTTATCTCTCAAATTACTGTAATATTAATATTGTTTTGAGCTGGAAATTCTTTCACAAAGACAGTGAAACAAAAAAATCATGTTATTTGAGGTTTATTCTCTTGAATTTTGACGATAAGAAAGAGAATAGTAAGAAAATTACCAAAAATATAGGCTGTTTACTAAAATCTGGGAGAATAACCAAAGAACTTCAATAGAGCCCTTTCAAAAAAATTTCTTTTCTGCAGAATGTCTCACTCTAATGCTTTCTTAGGTTTCTGATAAGTATTTTTATTAAAAAAATAATCTAAAATATATACAAATGAGATAACCAAAGTATAGAAAGAACCGTCAATCATTAGCTTAATAAAATTCTACGATAATATATATACATATGTATATATATATATATATATATATATATATATATATATATATATATATATATATATATATATATATATATATATATATATATATATATATATATATATATATATATATATATATATATATATGCATGTATGTGTGTGCGTGTGTGTTTGTGCGTATATACATTTTTTCTCCATCACATGTATCTATTTCCTTGACGAAATAACAACAAAATGGGTATTTCATTTCCAATTAAGGTCTTTGGGAGGATATTTTTAACACTAGTTCCTTTTCATCGATGATCATATTCACCAGTATCAACTCATAGTGCACTCAGACACACTATTTCATGTTTCCTTGTTTCCTTACTGGTCTATTTTTCCTGTTGGAGCCCTTGGGCTTATACCATCCTGCTTTTCCAACTAGTGCTGTAATTAACTAGTAATAGTGATAACAATGAGGAGTCTCCTAAGCGATTGGTATCAACGAGATGTACTTAATCCATAGAGCTCATTAACCCAAATCTTACTCGGATATGCAATAGGAACTGATTTAGGAGACTCTATCAATCCCAGTTTGTGTTTGAACTCGTACACGTTACTCAGATATGCAATAGGAACTGATTAAGGAGATTCATGAAACCTGATATGGGTTTGGACTACGAACTGTTTCAGGAGATAATATGGGTTTGGAGTACGGTGTGCGAAATGCGCGCAAGTGTCTCTCTAACCTTATTCTTCTTATCATTTCCTTAACTGCGGATGTTATGGGTTTGTCTGTAAGGAAGTCCTTACATTTATTAGTATCTGTGTATAATAATTTATTATTATTAATATTATTATTATTATTATTATTATTATTATTATTATTATTATTATTATTATTATTATCTTTATTATTATTATTATTATTATTATTATTATTATTATTATCTAAGCTACAACCCTAGTTGGAAAAACAAGATGCTATTAGTACAAAGGATCGAACACGGAATAATAGCCCAGAGAGGAAAGGAAATAAATAGATAGATAAACGATATAAGAAGTATTGAACAATTAAGATAAAATATTATAAAACAGCTACAGCATTAAAAGAGATATCTAATACATAAACTATGAAAAGATTTGGGTCAGCCTGTTCAATAAAAAAACATTTGCTGCAAATTTCAACTTTTGAAGTTCTACTGATTAAACTCCCGATTAAGAAGATCATTCCACAAATTGGTCACAGCTGGAATAAAACTTCTAGAATACTGTATAGTATTGAGCCTCATGATGAAGTTGTTATCAAACAAAAGGTAAGAGGGAATTTGCTGATATTTTTCTTTGTGATTCGAATGAAAGACTATGCAAATTTATGAACCCATTTTATAAAAAAATGGTCCTGTTTTGGAATCTCTTTCTATATTTCCCTAGGTATTGCGGCAGCTACACGCAACGAACACCCCCATGAAAGTTCTATATAAAAACGACTTGTGTTATGGAACAGAATATTTTGGTCGAATGAGTAATTTCAAAGAATGTCTGCCACATAGATTTCAAGACATTGGAGAAAATACTTTGTATTATCACTCTGATATTTCTAGAAGCATTTGTAGGATTTATTTAATTTTTTTTTTTTTGAGGGAAAAGTGTCGTTCAATAGGTTAAATAGATTAATAAAGTTGATCATCATCTACATTTGAAATCAAGATAAAAGATATTTTCATAAATAGTCAACAGAAATCACGTATTTCTTAATAATATTAGTATGCTATTCAAAGAAATTCTGATCATCCAATACTTCTTATTCTGAGATAACTTGATGCTTTTCTTTTTGGTATGATTAGTTAAAGCGACAGAATTTTTATAAAATCTTTATAATTTGCTGTTTATAATCTTTGTTATTCGTATATTTTTCATCCCCTTAAATGTGTTTGATAATTTCCAGTTATTTTGACTTTCGTCACAAAATACTGAGGATAGAGATTCATTCGATGTTCACTTGTTACGACAAATTGTTAATGTTCATATAAATGATCAAAAACTTTCGTTTATCACTCATGTTTATGTAAACGTGATTCAGGAAAGTATTCTAGTAATGTTTGCAACAAATTATTTAAAAAGGTATTTATTTATAATATTAAGTATTTTTCAACATATTTGAAATAAATGTTTGCACTGAATAACAAATCGTTGCTCTTTGTGGAGCAAAGTTGTATAAAATAAACTATACAAATAAAGGTTCTCTAAGAGAACATTTGTTTGTACATAAAATAAAGAGAAGAATTAAAGTATTACCTTGCACGTATAAGGTTCGCCAGGGCACCATCCACCCCTTGAGATACTGTCAATAAGAGAGTTATTGAGTTCTTTGACAGGGTAGACAATGCTACATTGGATCCCTCTCTCTGGTTACGGTTAATTTTGTTTTTGCCTATACATACACTGAATAGTTTCGTCTATTCTTTCCATATTCTCATCTGTCTTCATATACCTGACAACACTGAGATAACCAAACAATTCTTCTTCTCTCAAGGGGTTAATCACTACAGAATATTAGTTTATTGGCTACTTTCCTATTGGTGAGGGTAGAAAAGACTCTTTAGCTATAGTAAGATGCACTTGTTGGAGAATGAAACCATTGTTTTTTAGTCTTGGCTAGGGCCATAGTCTACGTGCCATGACATTCCACTGTCTTGGATTAGAGTTCTCTTGCTTGAGGGTACACAGGGCACACTTTTTCTATCTTATTTCACTTTCGCTTGTTTTTTTATTTTTAGAAGTTTCTATAGTATATGTATGGAAGATCTAATTTAATCCTACTACTCTTCTTAAAATATATAATTTTTTTAGTATAATGCTTCTCTTTTAGTTTATCTATTTCCTGGTTTCCTTGCCTCACTCGGCTATTTATTCCTGTTAGAGCCCTTGGGCTTATAGTATCTTACTTTTTCTAATAATAATAATAATAATAATAATAATAATAATAATAATAATAATAATAATAATAATAATAATAATAATAATAATAATAATAATAATAATAATAATAATAATATTCGTCCCATGAATACTTTCACGACCACCATCTCATCATTGTTTAGCCAATGTACACAATTCTGACATGAAATTGTGTCTGTTTCCTGAGGTCTTCATTGAACATTCGTAGCTGAGTTCCTTTCACTTTTTTATGCCAATAGATTCCTGTCCCAAAGAGAATAAACATCCGGCACCAGCTTCAGGATACAAATACTTCCCCATTTATTTTAGTACTCCCCGAGGTCCCTGAGTATTTATCTATATCTATCCTTTATTGGTTTATCTTATGCCTCTCTCTCTCTCTCTCTCTCTCTCTCTCTCTCTCTCTCTCTCTCTCTCTCTCTCTCTCTCTCTCTCCTGAGAGATTGCCTTTCATGATGTTTGTTTTAATTTCTCTTTGATGAAAAATATATCACATATTCTTATCCGTCATTGTATTTATGAGGGAAGTGCTTAATTTTGAATGAGGTATGTTTCCAGTTCTGTTTAATCGTTGCAGGTTTTTAGTATATCTTGATTTTTTAAAGGCTTTTTATTCATAAGATATCATATTGGCAATTTTTTTTATGTAAAAGAGTTATAGAAACCATCGTTCATAATTTAGCCCTCTAGGCCATCCTTACTTCCTTGTCCTAGTAACCTTAATATATTAATTTTCAAGGATTTCTTGGATTGATATGTTTTCCCAATAACTATAAACTAAGTAATTAATTTAGTGGAAAAAAAAATGGAAATCAATTACAGATGTCAATTTTTTTTTTTTTTTTTTTTTTTTTTTTTTTGCATTATTACAGCATTCCTAGAACTTGTTGTTTGTCTTTTCTCAGTACCTCCTCTAAGGAGGTTATATTTTCGAGTTGGTTTATTTATTTATTCATATTGCTTTTTGTGTGTGTGTGTATCTATGGATAGGATAACTTCAAAATTACTCAACATATTTTGACAAAATTTTCACCTCACATAGATCTTAGGTCACGAACGACCCTATTATATTTTATAGTTGATCCGGATCCTGATTATAGGTCCGGATTAGCATTTTTCCCAATTTTAAACATTACGTCAAAAAAAATTGACGGATTTTGACGAAATTTTCACCTCACATAGATCCTAGGTCAAGGACGACCCAATGAAATTTTGAAGATGATCCGGATCTGGTACTGGATCTGGATTTGCATTTTTCACAATTCTAAAGATTACGTCAAATATTGGATTTTCGACAAATTCTAACAATGGATAGATATTATGCATTGGAAGAAACCACAAGATTTTAGAGGTGATACGGATCAAGGTCACGATTGTGAATTAACATTATGTTTTTCACCTTTTAGTGCACAATCAACATATGAAAAGTGGGATACAATATCCGCAGACTTTAAATAAATGTTAGCCATATTCATTGGCAAAGGTCTGAAATATCTGATTGCTTTTGTTCATAATGTAGCAATAATTACATTTTCGAAGTTACTGCTCAACTAAGGAAAC
>NC_090742.1:132874835-132879022 GCF_036898095.1 Palaemon carinicauda | reverse complement strand
TCAGTAAATAGACCATAAAGGGATAGAAATTTAATAATTCTGCGGTTTAGCCATTGATGATTCAGTGTTTTAACGATAGTGATTCGGTGACAGTGACTCGGAAAGTGCTCGTAGTGGACCAAAAGTGCTTTTTGTGATCCATCATGTCTTTCAACACAGAGAAGTTTTTTGAGGACCCTCGGGAGCACCTCTTATCGTTGAGAGATGCCAAGAAAAACGACTTGCGAAAGATTGCTGAACAAGCAGGGATTCCTGTATTGCCCTCCATGGTGAAAACGGAACTGCTGGGTAGAGTTTTAGATTTCCTGGTAGCCAAAGCTTCCGTTTCATCAGAAGAAACTGCTCCCCTTCGACCCCTTACATTAGGGAGAGGTGAAGCTAAGGCTATAGAGGATCCAGAATTGGTGAAGCTCAAGTTGCAGCTTGAATTGTTGAGAGAAAAAGGCAGCTCGTCAAGCTGAATACGAACAGAAAGAAAGGATGATAGCCTTGGAATGACGGGAAAGAGAAGAAAAGATACATATGGAGAGACAGCTGGCCAGTATCAGGTTGAACGAGAAAGGCAAAGAGAGAGAGCTTGGCGAATGTTTTTCCCTCACTAAGGCTCTTAAACTACTACCCTCGTTTGATGAAAAAGAACCAGACGTGTTCTTTGGTATTTTTGAGGACACAGCCACAACCTTGCATTGGCCAGAAGAACAATATGTTCTACTCATTCGGAGTGCACTGAAAGGCAAGGTTGCTCATATAGCTTCGCAAATGTTAGAGGAACGAGATTACTATGTCCTGAAGAAAGCTGTCCTTGATGCCTATACCATTACAGCTGAAGGGTATAAGCAAATGTTCAGGAACTCCATCAAAGGAACCACCCAAACTTATTTGGAATTGTTTCAGGTCAAATTAAAACAGTTTAAAAAATGGCTAGAATCTGAAAACATAACTACCTTTGAACAATTATAGAACTTAATGGTATTAGAGGAGTTTTTGAGGAGAATTCCTTCCAACATTTCTATGTACATCAGAGAACGGCAGGAGAAGGAGGGGAAGAAAGCGGCACTTCTTGCTGATGAATATCACCTCATCCATAAGGTCAAGAAACATAACTCTACAGATCAGGCAAGTATAAATATTTATTGTTCCTTCTGTAAACAGAAGGGACATGCCATAAAAGACTGTCCTAACCCCCGATGTCAATTTTCTAAGGTTATGCAGCCTTCTCAGCAAACAGCAGGGAACAGACCAGAGACTACTCAGAGCAAAAGCCAAAGAAGGATTGCTCTCCATTGTTCTCAAGTCAAAAATGACTTCTCGGATTTCCTTTGCTCTGGTACTGTCAATAATTACCCTGTAAAGTTGTTAAGGGGCACAGGATCGTCACAAACTATAGTAAGTGGTAAATTGAAACCTCTGACTCAGCCTACTAATAAATATGTTACCATCACTGATTTATCCAGTAAATAAGTGTTACCTCTGGTTAATATGCATATAGATTGCTCTTACTTTACTGGAAGAACCGAAGTAGCCTTACTGGATAGAGATTTGCCTTGTGAGAAAGCTGATATTCTGTTAGGAAATGATTTAGCTGAATGAACTGTCTTACCTAATCTCATTATTTCTCAACCAGGGTGTGTTATAGAAAATGAGCAGAACCAACAGGAAGTTCTACCTTGCCAAGCCACCACTCGTTCTGCTGCTACTAAAGCTGCAATTGGAGCTCCCACTGATGACGACACCTCAAACTCCTCACCAAGCTTACCAGACTTGGTTGGTCTCCATCATGATGATTTCGTCAATCTTCAGAGATCAGATGATAGCCTTAAGGATTGATTCAATAAGGTTGAAAATCCCTCGGATAAGAGCCATAAGTTACCCTTATTTTATCTAGAGAATAATATCCTCATGCGTCATTACAGGTCTCCTACACTGACTGACAAAGACTCATGGCGCGACTGTCATCAACTGGTTGTACCTGGCAGCCTCTGATCTTCAATCATGAAATTAGCCCACTCTGCTGAGAGTCATCTAGGCATCACGAAGACATACAGGCGCCTCCTAGAAGATTTCTACTGGCCCAGAATGAAGATGGACGTAAAGAGTTTCGTAGAGAGGTGTCGTGTGTGCCAAGTTACCGGAAGACCTAATGAAAAGATACCACCAGCCCCTCTAGTGCCCATTGTGGTCCCTAGTACACCTTTTGATAAAATAATTATAGATTGTGTTGGGCCTTTGCCAAAAACTAGCCGGCGTAATGAATATATACTAAGTGTTCATTGCCCCACTACTAGCTTCCCTCTAGCATTTCCACTTAAAAATATCTCTGCTAGAAACATTATCCAAAAGCTGATCAAAGTTTTTACATTGTTTGGTTTTCCTAGGGAACTTCAATGCGATAGAGGTACCAACTTTACCAGTACTTTATTCCAGAGTGCTCTCCATCAATTTAATATCTTTAATGTTCTCTCTTCAGCCTATCATCCTCAGTCCAATGGGGCCTTAGAGAGAGTTCATCAGACTCTAAAGAATTTGCTACGACGATATGGAATGGAAACGGAGAAGGAATGGGATGAAGATATAGACTTGCTTCTGTACATACTTCGGAGCGTACCAAATGAGTTTACAGGAGTTTCTCCATTCGAGATGATGTTTGGACGAAGACCCAGGTCAAACCTCAGCATGATAAAAGAACAGATACTAAAAGGTTCTAGGAAAGAAAATCAGGTAAGCCTTCCCCAATACTTGAAGTCCTTGGAGGAGAAGTTGTTGCATATCCATGCCTTCGCTCGAAAGAACTTGCAGCATGCTCAAGAGCTTATGAAGGATAGATATGACAAGAAGGCAAAGGTAAGAGAGTTTAAGTGTAGAGATAAGATGCTGGTATATCGCTGCGTACCTGGCTCTCCCTTGGGAGAGAAATTCATGGGACCTTATAAGATTATCAGGCGGACCACAAAAACAAATTATGTTATTGCAACTCCTGACAGACGTAAGTCAACTCAGCTTGTACATGTGAACTTGATAAAACCCTATCATGAATCTATCACAGGTATAGTTAATCATGTAATTTATGACTTTAAATCTGCCAAGCAGAGTTTGGCACTAACGCCTCTTAATCACAGGTCACAGAATGAGATGCAGAATGAGGTGCAGACTCCTACCAAGGTTGGTACAGACGTGAGCCACGGGGATGAGGAGACTGATTTCAGTGTGAAGTCGACTTTGTCTTGGAAGGACATGAACAATTCGGAAATTCTAAAGTCCCTTCCACGGTTCCTAGACTGTTCACCAAATCAAAAGAAAGACTTGAGTATACTCATTAGCAAGTATGCATCAATTTGTTCAGATAGGCCTGGAAGTTGCACCAAAGTAAAGCATGATTTAGTACTAGAACCTAATACAAACCCCATCAGACAATCTTTTTACAGGGTATCTCATCGCCATCTGCCTATCTTGAAACAGGAAGTGGAATACCTGCTGTAATATAACCTCGCCAAGCCCTGTACATCCCAATGGGCTTCTCCATGCATTCTGGTAAGGAAAGCCAACAATACCTACCGTTTGTGTACTGATTATAGAAAACTTAATTTAAAGACTGCAAAAGATTCTTACCCGTTGCCCAGAATAACTTATATAATAAATTCTGTCAGTAATGCCAAATATTTAACTCAAATAGACCTGCTGAAAGGCTACTACTAGATTACGCTAACCGAAAGGGCCAAACAAGCTTCAGCATTCATCACTCCTTTTGGTTTATTTGAATATAATGTATTGCCATTTGGCCTAACCAATGCCCTAACTACATTTCAGAGGACTATGCAAGACATCATCAGGGGTCTCCCCCATGTATATGTGTACCTGGACGACATTGTCGTAGCAACCACTACCTGGGAAGAACACCTGAGAATACTAACTTCCCTCTTCGAAAGATTAAGAGAGGCAAACTTGACCATCAACCTTGCAAAGAGCTCCTTTGGTAAAGGTCAGGTAACTTATCTTGGACACATCATAGGCAGTGGCACTATTGTTCCTAAGGATGTGAACATTGGTGCCATCCAGGAATATCCAGAACCAAGGAATAGGAAAGAGCTTAAGACATTTTTAGGCATGGTGTCATACTATTCCCGATTTTGCCCTAATTTTTCAACAATCACTGCTCCACTTTTTGCTCAAACTTCAACCAAAGTACCTTT
>NC_090742.1:132862335-132867335 GCF_036898095.1 Palaemon carinicauda | reverse complement strand
GAATTATGATATGCTCCAACTTGCAAGTTTGAACTTTTGAAAGAATTATGATATGCTCCAACTTGCAAGTTTGAACTTTTGAATGAATTATGATATGCGGCAACTTGTAAGTTTGAACTCTTGAATTAATTATGAAATGCTCCAACTTGCAAGTTTGAACTTTTGAATGAATTATGAAATGCTCCAACTTGCAAGTTTGAAATTTTGAATGAATTTTGAAATGCTCCAACTTGCAAGTTTGAACTTTTGAATGAATTATGAAATGCTCCAACTTACAAGTTTGAACTTATGAATGAATTATGAAATGTTCCAACTTGCAAGTTTGAACTTTTGAATGAATTATAAAATGCTCCAACTTGGAAGTTTGAGCTTTTGAATGCTTTTTACGTAGAATATTTGCTTAAGATAAGGGTATTTTCTGCCTCTAATCCCATCTCCTCTCTCGCTCACGCTCATACAAAAAGGACGATTCATTCCTTGTAAGAGAGAGACTATCTTACTAACTTTAGCAGATATAAGATTCAAATATTCCTTTTTGATGAAGCTCTTTTTTTTTTCTTAATCCTAATATCAATATCCTTTGGTGGTGAAAGGTCTTATATTTTCTAATAAGATCTCAAATTATATGAAACTATTCAATAGGAGCTAAGGTATCAGCACCAAGGGGAAAAATTCAGAACATTCATAATAATCTTGAAAATGTATATGGTACCAGCAACAAAACATGGTAATGGATTTATCTCATATCTTTATGTTTTTGATCAACAGGTAAAGGATTTTGAAATATTCCACACAGACAGTAAAGCTATAGTATACGTTAAAATTATACAATATATAAATATATATATATATATATATATATATATATATATATATATATATATATATATATATATATATATATATATATATATATATATATACGTATATATATATATATATATATATATATATATATATATATATATATATATACATATATATATATATATATATATATATATATATATATATATATATATATATGTGTGTGTGTGTGTGTGTGTGTGTGTGTGTGTTTGTGTGTGGGTATATACAGTATATATGCACATACACACACACTTACAAACATATATATATATATATATATATATATATATATATATATATATATATTTATATATATATATATATATATATATATATATATATATATATATATATATATATATATATATATATGTAAATTTATACCTGTGTAATATAATTTTGATGGAATACATGCCTGAAGAAATTACATGTTAGGTTTTCATCACAGTTTTTAAAAATACAGCTCAAAATGACAATTAATCATAAAAGAAATAGTCTTGAAAATAGCGGATATTTTATAGCGTGTTTCATGGTGTTTGAAAAGCTAAGCGAAGAGTGAAGTTTGAAATTATGTCAAATTTGATACTTAATAAGTTCAAGGGATATAACGTCGTTTTATAATTAAGAAGAAACATTTCAGAAGATTGATAACTTACTGATCTTTCAGTTTTGCAATAATTCAACCTTATACCAAAGTGAGGAACTCCACAGTCTCTTTATGAATTTTTTATGATTTATTAAGCGCATTGCTGAAGGAAAATTACCGTTATCATCATCGTACCCAGAAATTTATATACCCATTTCATGTTGATTGCCAGCTCAGCTTATGTAATCTAATGATCTGGAATTGTACTAGGCTTAATTGAAACATTTTTCCCAATTATCCCTTGGATTCCACATTAAACCTGTTTTGCATAATGCATCCAATATCCCTGATGCAGGATTCATTTCGCTATGCAAACTCATTAAACAAACACAATTATGTTCATGATGTCTAGGTGAAGTCCACCAATTTTTCAATTGCCATCATCTATTTACTGTCAGAGAATATAGACATTATAGTTGGATATAGTTCATTCAAAGGGAATATTTCAGTTGAACAAGAACTTTATAAAATTAATATGTTTGATTGCAAATTTCCTATATCTTTCAAGAAAATGAGAAACTTTATATTTCCGTATGCAATTTTGGTACTTATGTAATATCAATAAGCAATTACATGGTGAATCCTATCATAATATTTTGCATATGTTCATGTTTCATAGATATGCCAAAGTCTCTAATACACACTTCGCCGATTGTATGGTTATTTATGTTAAGCAATATTGAAAAGGTTATTTTCTAATTATATTTTCAAAACTAAGACCTACCTTCATGTTATTTGGGAAGACAAGCAAAAGACATTCTTAGCAGACATTGCCCTATCAAGCAGGACAATATGCAAGCTGAGACCAAGGAGGGCCAGGCATTAGCTTCTGATGACTCAGCAGAGAAACCTATATGCTCCTCCAAAACCCTCATCCTTAGCTAACAAAGATGGTGAAGTTGCAGCCACCAAAGAAACTTACGAGTTTGAGCGGGCCTCGAACCCCAGTCTGTCGTTCACAAGTCAGGGACATTACCATATCAGCCACCACAACCCTAAAACGGTGTATAAATCCAATGCAACTATATGCATAGAATGCAAAAAGTATATGAATTATATATTAAATACAATAAGAGAGTGAAGGAAACTAAGTGATTGAATAATTAGTTTTTAGAAGTTCTCTGATTTCCTCAAAGAAACGGATGCACAGTGATTGCATGCAAGATTAAAAACCGTATGTTTGGAGTCTATAAGTGAAGAACAATTTACTCCAATTTAAAAAAAAAATAAATAATGGAATGAGCCTATAGAGAAAAAGTTGAGGCATTCAAAAGAATATGAAAGGAATCAATACACAACCCATGGTAATTTTTACACTATTTTTGGATATTAGTATTACTTCTGACGTTGAGTAATAATGATGATGATGATGATGATGACTGTATACAATCAAGATTTTGTGAGGTTCCTACTTTTATCAAATATTGGAATAGCAGAGGATTGTCGTTAAAGATTTGAAGAAACCTTTAAGATATAATTTCATCTTATGAAATTTAAGAGTATTAGTTAATAACTGTAGTTAGATATTATAGGTTCTATCATAAATAATTTTGTTTTCTTTTTGTCAAATCAAATTAGTTTCCTGACTAAATGTTCGATGCCTTCTACAAAAATGTCTCTTTTTCAAGGGAAGTTTCTTTCTCTCCCAATGTGAATCGTATCTGTAAATCAATAGAATGATATCCGGTACAAATATAAGAAGGACATGTAAGTTTAAGAAATGAGAATTACTAAAGAGCTAGTACAATATAAGCCTAAGGTAATAGACTACCTCTGGAAAAGGAATAGATCCCTCCAATGACTTTATGAAATAATGATCCAACACAAAATACAGTTGAATGAAAATGGTTCTAAATTCAACTCAACAATTTAGAAAAAGTTTGTCTGAATAATGTGGGTAGTTTATCAAACAATCTCTCCCTCTCCTTACAGATGGCCAACTGAAATGACTCAAGTTTATGGAGGAAATATTTTTCAAAATATATTCTTAAAGTAGTGAATTTATATGAAATAAAGGATATTCACTTTTATTCTAATAATTGACATTATCATGGTACAAAGTGAATACATTTTTTCTTTTATACTGCCTCGGTGGCATAATTCTTGTAAATAATAACACTGTAAAAAGTAGTTTACCCTCCACAAACACCAAGAAAAAACTTCATCAACATTTAAATAAAAGTGCCAAGAATCAAGAAAGTACAAAACCAAGTCTGATTTCATCCCAACAAGTAAATTCTTTAGTATTATTTTCTCAAGAGGTTCGAGCTATCCCAAAAAAAATTTTTTTTGCTAACTGAACTTACATAATGTCCTGAAAAAAAAAAAAACTTTTGGTTAATTATGTTATTTCGAATTCCCCTGTTGCCTGATACTATAGTCCTAGAATATTTTATTAAGAGAGAGAGAGAGAGAGAGAGAGAGAGAGAGAGAGAGAGAGAGAGAGAGAGAGAGAGAGAGAGAGAGAGAGCATTTATCACGGGTATAACCTCGTATTATTAAATATGAAGATTCCAAGTCTTGAAGGGCGCTATTTATATGTAGGTGGTTTCACTGTCTTGGGTTATTCATCATATGTCAGGATAGGTTAGTAAGAGATAGATAGCAAAGGTTTCATTGATAAAAGAAATTTTATGTAAGGGTTAATGTTTTCAGGTTTTTTAATTTTGACCCGTTTCTAATTTTGTCAAGAAGAAATAATAGATATAGAAATTTCATCCTTAAAGGTTCAATGAGAACTATACAGCTTCACTTTAATAGAAAGGCCATCGAGAGAGGAAAAAGCATTTATATATATTATCATTATCATTATTTTACTTGCTAAGCTACAACCCTAGTTGGAATAGCAAGATACTACAAGCCCAGGAGCTCCAACAGGGAAAATAGCTCAGTGGGAAGGGAAATAAGGAAACAAACTACAAGAAGAGTTTAAACAAAAAAAATAATAACACTAAAATAGAAAAAAAAAAAAACACTCTACGAGTGCAGACATCCAAAACGGCAGCTTATTTCTCGAAACCGGCTAACCTTTCCCAGAATCACTTTTGACCGAATAGGCGAATAGGTGAGAACCATGTGCCAACTTGGGGTTAAGATTATGGTTAATATGGTCGACCTTTTTCTCGACCTTGACCTTTGACACGGGACTTTCAAAAGTGAACCACTTCCACGTTTCAGTTTTTAATCCCTGAAAGTTTCTCTACTCTATGAGTAAAATTGTCGCCAAGAAGTTGTTCACAAACGGGTGAAAACACACGCTCTTCCCAAGTTCGTTGGGGGAGGTAATAAGTCTTTCATATATAAACTATAAATATTTCAAAATAACAAGAAGAAGAGAAATAAAATCGAATATTGTGCTCGCTTGTACCGTCAAGCAAGAGAACTCTACCCCAAGACAGTGCAAGACCATGGTACAGAAGCTATGACATTACCCAAGTTTGAAGGACAATGGTTTAATTTAGGAGTGAATATGAGGACAGAGGAGAAGGTGAAAAAAGTATACCAG
>NC_090742.1:132854835-132859835 GCF_036898095.1 Palaemon carinicauda | reverse complement strand
TGATTTAAGTATTGTTTGTTTGTTCCATGGTCCATGGATGACCAAATATTGTTTACTTCGACAATAAAGTTTGCTTTGTCCAGTGTGCTTCCTGGATTGGTGATTAACGGTTCTTGGATTTATTACTTGGATTTAAAAGTGTTTATTTGTATTCGGTAAGATATTATTGTTCATTTTGTTTCGAAACACCAGTGGATTTATTTAAGAGAAAGTTATGAATTTATCTATCATTATTTCTTTATATTTCTGTATATAAGTGTAGAATATATATATTGTAATTAAAAGTGGTTAAAAGTGGTTAAAAGTGATCTTATCTATTTTCCCTTTTAAATTATAAACTTTAAACTGAACCTAGTAAACTAGCACTAACTTCTAAAAATATTGTTATGATCTATAAAGTGCTACATGAAATCGTGAATTATAGCTACGAATCATAACAAATGGCGACCGTGACAGGATATTCTACACGTCGGGTATGTACAGAAATTTTCCTAATTGCCTCTATTATCGAACATATGCGTATTTTTTAAATATATTAATCGAGCGAAGTTTTGTGAAACGTGTTTTCATTTTAGTCGACTATTGATGGCTGCTCTGTATTATTGATTTTTTGCGACTAAAAAACTTTAAGTGAAGGGTAAAGTTTAATATTTAAATTTAGTTTTGAATAGTAAAAATTATTGTAGTTATGGAGCCTTTTGATTTGAGTGCATTTGTTAGTCAACCCTCTATTGGTTATTTGCGTTCGCATACGATACGTAAAGAGGACTGGCTATCTATTGCGCGTGAATATGAATTTGTTCGTGATGTCAAGAAAATGTGGCGTAAATCACAAGTCAAGCATTTTGTTATAAGTAAATTGGTTGATAATGATATATTAACTGAAGAAGCGTTTGATCTTTGTGATGAAACAAGTTCAGTGTTAGAGGTAAAGAGGTTAGAGTTGCAATATGCTGAGAGAGAAAGAGAGAAAGATAGAATAGAGAGGTCAGAACGTGAAGAACGAGACCGGAAAGAGCGGTTAGAACGTGAAGAGCGTGAATATAAGTTTAAGTTAGAACAACTTAAAATTGAATGCGAAACTGGTGGTGTAGCTCGGTTAGAAGATAGTAACACTAATGTAATTAAGTATTCAAAGATGATTCCTTCCTTTGACGAAAACTCGCCTGATGAATTTTTTGCTTTATTTGAGAAGTTGGCAGATAGTTTAGAGTTACCTAAGGTAATATGGCCAATTCTTATTCAACCTGCTTTAAAGGGTAAAGGTCGGTCTGCCTTTCTTGCTTTAACATTAGAAGAAGGTAAAGATTATGATTTTATTAAAGAATCTATCTTGCGTGTGTACGAACTCACCCCGGAATATTACCGCTTAAAGTTCCGTAAATATCGTAAATTTGACAACCAGTCGTATGTTGAATATTCCCATAATATTGTGCGTATGCATGATAAGTGGTTAAAGTCTGCTGGTGTTTCGAGCATGGATGAATATAGAGAACTAATATTAGTAGAACAATTTATAAGAGGTATACCCATTGATACGCAGAGGTATTTATTTGAGAAAGAAGTAACTACTCTTCAAAGAGCAACTATACTTGCTGAAAATTTTAGGTTATTAAGACCTCGCTATTCAGGTAACCAATCCAGGAAGACACCAGGTAAGTCACCTCAAAACTCACCACCAACAAGTCCTTATAGATTATCTGTTAAATCTCTTGGCTCTGGTGCTAGTTCAAGTGTAACTTGTTATTCGTGTGGTGAGGTCGGTCATGTGAAAGCTAGATGTCCCAAACATTCTAGGAAGAATGAAAGAAAGAGTAAAGCAGAGGAATCTAATTTCTCTTGTTGCGATATAAATGCTGAGTCAGCTGGTGGTGTTGATGGTTTCAAACCATTCTGCTTTGACGGAGTTTTGGTTACTGGTGATGAACATAGTGAGGGTGTTGTTATAAAGCTAATGCGGGACACCGGTTCATCACAGAGTTTAGTTGTAAGAGGGGCAGTACCTGGGTTAGAGGACTGTCTTACCAATGATAAAGTAATAGTTAGGAGCATAGGTGGTTTGACTTCTTTGCCTCGGGCTAGAGTGCATTTGGATTGTGGCATATTCAAGGGTAATATCATTGTGGGTATTGTAGAGTCTCTTCCGATTCCTGGCGTAGATGTTCTTGTTGGAAATGATGTTGCAGGTAATCTTGTGGTGCCGGACCCAGTGGTATGTGATAATCCTTTGGAAGTCAGCCCTGTTCAGCAGTTGGAGGATGTGGAACCTGAGTTGTTCCCATCTTGTGTAGTTGAACGCAGCAGAGGCCTGCGTGGTATTGTTTTGACCGAATCGGTACCTAGTATTGATGACCGGTTCAATGCTGTTGAATGTGGTGCTAGGTCTGCAGTTGAGGATGACAAGGTGAGAGATGGAGTACGTTTAGATTTAGGGACAGATTTTGACTACTCTCTCCATAGTTTGTTTAATGAAAGTGTTCAACCTGATATTCCTACTGTGGTTAGGGAGAATAGTTTTGATACTACGAGTAGGAAAGGTTATAATGGAAAAGTTGGAAATGTATTGACATCATACAATGATGTATATAAAATTAATGTCACAGATTTGAAACATGAACAAATTAACGATGTCTCTTTACAGCCTTTGTTTAAGAATGCATTGACAGAGAAGGAGAGTATGGCAGAATATACATGTTACTACTTGAAAGCTGGAGTGCTAATGAGGAAATATAGAGGAAGTACTGCAGCAGCAACTGCCTCTTGGGAAGTTAAACAACAGTTGGTGGTTCCAGCATCTCTGAAAAATCATGTGATGAAGGTGGCCCATGAAGTCTCTACTACTCATCTTGGGATTAAGAAGACAGCATATAGTATATTGCAATATTTTTATTGGCCTAGCCTTTTTCGTGATGTGAAGGTATTCTGCAATTGTTGCGTAACCTGTCAAAAAGTAGGTAAGCCAAACCAAGCACCTAAACCAGTTCCTTTGGTGCCTCAAGTAGTCTGTAATGTTCCTTTTGAAAAAGTTATTATTGACTGCGTTGGACCTCTACCAAAAACAAAAAGACAGCACCAATACATGTTGACTATAATGTGTTCTAGTATTAGATATCCAGATGCTATTCCTCTACGGAATATAACTACTAAGAATCTTATTCCACACCTTATCAAGGTTTTTACTCAATATGGCATACCTAAAGTTGTTCAAACCGACCGTGGTACCAATTTTACATCAAAGCTTTTTCAGGATGTTATGTTGGCTATGGGTGTTCACCATTCAATATCTACAGCTTATCATCCGCAAAGCCAGGGGGCGCTAGAGCGATTTCACCAGACGCTTAAGGAGGCTCTGACTAAATACTGCCATGAACATCGGAAGGAGTGGGATGAGGGACTACCGTTTGTGTTGTTCGCCATAAGAAATACTCAGCAAGACAGTTTGGGATATTCGCCTTCTGAACTACTTTATGGTAGGAGTATTAGAGGACCCTTAAAGGTTTTATATGATGTCTGGCTGGAAAACCATGAATCAGGTAAAGACTTACATCAATATGCTGTTACTCTTAAAAAGCAATTAGATGAGGCTCGAGTATTTGCACATCAGAATCTGTTTAAAGCCCAAAATAGTATGAAGAAAAGGTTTGATGTTAAAACTGTAATAAGAGAATTTAAACCAGGTGATCAAATTTTAATGCTTAATCCCACTAAGAAGTCTTTAGAATGTCGTTTTGAAGGACCCTATACTGTAGTAGAGAGACGGGGCAATAATGTATATGAAATTGAAACTACTGGTAAGAGGAAAGATAGGCATCTTGTTCATGTGAATAGACTTAAGCCTTTTGTGTCAGAGAGGACTAAAGTGAAGTCGACAGTGCTTGCAGCTGTAAACGTTAAGAATGATTCGGTTATTGTTCCAGAGAATGATTTTCAAATAGGTAATGATTCTCACCTCTCCAATTCTGAAATTTTAATTAATATCTCCGCAAAATTAATGCATTTAGGTTCTCGCCAGGCTATGGATGTGGAACGTTTGCTGAAGTCTTTCAGAGATCTGTGTGGAGATGTACCAACACAAACTAATCTTTTGGAATATACTATCATTTTGAAAGAGGGAACAACCCCATGCAAGCAAGCACCTTATCGAGTATCCCCATACAAGAGAGCTATATTGAGAAAAGAAACTCAGTTTCTACTGGATAACGACTTGGCCGAAAGCTGTGACAGTCCTTGGTCTTCACCGTCTTTATTAGTACGAAAACCCGATGGATCGTTTCGACTCTGCACCGATTATAGACAGGTTAATAAACTCACTGTCACAAATGCATACCCACTGCCTAGAGTGGATGATTTGATTGATCAAGTAAGTTCTTCTAAAGTTGTTACACGTATAGACCTTCTAAAAGGATACTACCAAATTCCTTTATCTCCATCTTCAAAACCCATTACTGCATTTGTTACACCCGATGGATTGTTCCAATATAAGGTTTTACCTTTTGGCTTAAAAAATGCAGGACCAGTATTCCAGAGGGCAATGAATGATCTTCTAGAAGGACTTCCAGGAGTTGCAGTTTACTTAGATGATGTTATTATTTTCGCAGAGTCTTGGTCGGACCACATGAAGGGCTTGAAAGAAGTATTGCTGCGTCTGAGGAAGGCAGGTTTGACAATAAACCTGAAGAAAAGTGACTTTGGACATGCCAAGATACAGTACCTTGGATACGTTGTGGGAAGCAATGAAGTGGCACCAGTAGATGCCAAGGTGAAGGATATCATTGCCATACAGCCTCCCACCTCTAGAAGAGAAGTTCAACGATTCCTGGGAATGGTTGGATACTATCGACGTTTTTGCGAAAATTTCTCAGATGTGGTCGCTCCTCTCACTTCTCTTACAAGCAGTAAAAAGAGATTTAATTGGACTGACGATTGCAAGACTGCCTTTGAACACTCAAAACGCATCCTGGCATCTTGTCCAGTTATGCAGGCACCAAATTTTAAGAAAC
>NC_090742.1:132822335-132824835 GCF_036898095.1 Palaemon carinicauda | reverse complement strand
CCATCAACTGAAGGATGATGGTGACAAGGGCAGACTTTATCGCGAATTTAACTGCCACCGACGTCGAGTATTTGTCATACAGGACGTAAGATGAATTGGGTGGAGGAATTCACTTCTTTTACCTATTGTCCTTCCACTTCAGTCTTCATCATCATTATATCTTATCTTGTCAACATTGTATTCACTACATAGCGGCATGATTATTTCGTTGAGCTTCAAATCTGTACATATTGGTCCCTGTCCACACACACGAAGTATGTATTCCCCCTTACGGGGGTACTCAGCAGAGGGGGCGAGAACCCACTTATAAAGATTGTCTCCAGTCCTTCCAACTTTAAATGTCGCTCGATTCACTTCAGTGAATCCAGCTGACGTCACATATGTTGATCAAGATAAAAATATATTCGTTTTGACGAAAACGAGAATGGAGGAATAACTCAGGTGCCTAGATATAATGATCGTTTGCCAGCTGGCTACTTTACTTATCTTACTTTTAGATTTATGTAAAAAAATGATTTCTTTCCCCCTTAAAGATTTATTGTGTCGAAGGAAAGAGAGCTAATAAAATTTCAATAGCCTCCAAACAGTTTATTAAGTCATACGATTCAAAAATATCTGGTTGGAATTCCTCGAAAAATAATTTCATTGAGAAGTAAATATAATTGTTCTAGCACGATATAAAGTTTTCAATTAACATGCACGCATATATACTGTGTATACATGTACATATATATATATATATATATATATATATATATATATATATATATATATATATATATATATATATATATATATATATATATATAAATATATATACATGTATATATATATATATATGTATATATATATATATATCTATATATATATATATGTATATATATATATATATCTATATATATATATATATATATATATATATATATATATATATATATATATATATATATATATATGTATATATATATATATATATATATATATATATATATATATTTATACATATATATATATATATATATATATATATATATATATATATATATTTATACATATATATATATATATATATATATATATATATATATATATATATAGAATTTGTATATACCTACAAACATATATATATATATATATATATATATATATATATATATATATATATATATATATATATATATATATATATATATATATATGTATATTTATATAGAATTTATATATACATATAAACATATATATATATATATATATATACATATATATATATATATATATATATATATATATATATATATATATATATATATATATATATATATATATAGAGAGAGAGAGAGAGAGAGAGAGAGAGAGAGAGAGAGAGAGAGAGAGAGAGAGAGAGAGAGAGAGAGAGAGAGAGAGAGAGAGAGAAATATTTTTTATGGAAATAAATTTACCAGAATTTTGAGTGAATGAGCCCGCCATTTTTCATCCTCCCCTCGATAGAGAAGTGTCGGAGAAAACGTTTATATATGGCCAAATTGTAGAAAACACTTTACCCTGTTTCTCAGCTGCTCCTGAAAAGGGGAATTCTCGGGAATCGTTCTTCGTATTGAAGTCTCTCCAAACCATAGATTCTCATTTCATTCTTGCAATGGATTTCCAGTTTGGGGGCAAAAGGAGCTCGACACACGTTCGTTTTAGACACTGAAACATTAAGATTGACTGAAAAGTTTTCTTTGATTTTATGTTTCTTTAACGTATCATTATATCCCAAAGATGAGAATGTTCTATCTAATGTAGTGGAGTTTAATGGTATTTAATAAAATGAATAATTACGAAAAGTATGAACTTGAAATATAACTTTTTTGTTATTTTCTTACTCGAATATAATAATAATAAAAAAAAAAATCTAACTAAATGCAAGTATCATACCAATATACCTGGTAGAGAATAGAGAGCTTAGTGGGAATTGTTTCATCCAGATTTTACTCGTGTCTCTATTCAATTATTATTATTATTATTATTATTATTATTATTATTATTATTATTATTATTATTATTATTATTATTATTATTATTATTATTATTACAACTCTAGTTGGCAAACCAGGATGGAATAAGCCCAAGGGCCTTAACAAAGTAAATAGCCTAGTGATGAAAGGAAACAAGGAATTAAATTCACTGAAAGATGAGTAATTAAAAATCAAAGTAAAATATTTTAAGAAAAGTAACAGCATTAGAATAGAATATTCTTATATACAATATAAAAACTTTAAAAATTCCAGAAATGAGAAATGAGATAATATACTGTACCCGAGTTTACCCTCAAACAAGAGTACTCCAATTAAAGCCAGTGAAAGACCATGGCACAGAGGCTGTGACACTACCCAAGACTAGAGAACAATAGATGAAAAAGAGTTATGCTTTGAGAAGATTTAGTTTACTTATCAGAACGGTCTTATAGTCATACACAAATTTTGTTTGTCTGAACGATGACAAGTCATGAATATATGCA
>NC_090742.1:132814835-132817335 GCF_036898095.1 Palaemon carinicauda | reverse complement strand
TATTTTGTAATATCTACAAATATACACCAATTTTTCAAACACGTTTTGCATCATTGTGGAACCTTTTCAAGATAACAAGGAAGTACGACATTGTACTTGTTTGCACCATATATATATATATATATATATATATATATATATATATATATATATATATATATATAATTTATATATATATATATATATATATATATATATATATATATATATATATATATATATATATATATATATATATATATATATATATATATATAGAGAGAGAGAGAGAGAGAGAGAGAGAGAGAGAGAGAGAGAGAGAGAGAGATTTAAAAAATCATGGTGATAATCTTTTTTTGATTTCTTCGCCTTAGATAAGAGTATTTTCGAGATATTCAAGTTTATAGACTTATATTGGTCATATTGATCTTCTATACAACTGTTTTAATGTCAAATGCCTATTTAAAATCTGTGTTATCACTAAAAATAACAAGTAAATAAAACTGCTTTAACACAAAGACAAAAGTAAAAACCTCACGACTACTCTCTACCCAAAAACACAACATGAAGTATAAATTTATAACAAATAAACAAAATGCATCGATTTCAAGAGGGGAATCTGTCAACTATTCAGTTGCATGACTTCATTGTATAAAGATCTATAAATTCTCGTAATACAACCACGTAATTCATAAGTTTTAATCAATGTTAGAAAATATATGGAATTAAAATGATACTTTTCCAAAGAAGCTGAAGTTTAATCTGTTAATGCTGTTTACAAAACTACAAGTATAGAATTCTTTCGATAAGTTCGGAATCTAGTATCATAATAGAAAATGAGAGCGAAAGATAGAAAGAGGGAAAGGCATTATTTATGTAAAAAAAATTTTCATTGACAAAACCCCTCGTATTTCCTCTTCCCCTCGATAGAGAAGGGCTGGAGAAAACGTTTATATATGGCCAAAATGTGGAAAGCACTTTGCCCTTTTTCTCAGCTGCTCCTGAAGATGGGAATTCTCCGGAATCCTTCTTCGAATTGAAGTCTCTCCAAACCACGGATTCTCATTTCATTCCTGGAATGGATTTCCAGTCTCTGAGGGGGGAGGGGGAATGTAGCTCCACACACGTTACGTCTTATACATTTAAATATGAAGATTGACTGAAAAGTTTTCTTTGATTAGGTTTCTTTAAGAATTCATTAAATGACGGAGGTGAGAATGACATATTTTCAGTAAGGTGAAAAAGGCATTAAAGTTGAATGCTATTCAATAAAATGAATAATTAGGTAGAGACACGACTAGAATCTGGAAGAAACAACTCCCCATAAATTCTCTATTCTCTACCAGAAATTAGTATGATTCTTGCATTCAGGTAAAGTTTATTCTTAATTCTTAGATTCGAGTAAGGAAATAATATAATGTTACATTTAAAGGCTATGCTTTTCTAAATTCAATATCAATTATATGAATAACAGGATAAAAAAGGCAAGTGTTATATTATATTATATTATATATTATGTTATATTATTCTTCTGTTTATTTTGTCTCTCTAAGACATCTTCAAAATTCCAGTGGCCATCTCAAATAATCCAGGCGCTTAGAATATCCAGTATATTACAAATATATCTTAGTTAGAATCATAAACACATTAGATGTAAAGTTATCCTGAAGTGTGTTGGTAGAGAATGGAAGTAAAGATACTTTTACTGGGAATTACTTTGCGTTTTGGTTGAGATGCCAGCAAATCAACATTTGCATTCATATTGAGAACTGAGGAAGGGCAGAAGTCAATATTTACTCTTTTCCAGAAAAATGTTTACTTTTCCCTCAGCCTATCAACCAGACTGGTTACTCCATGTTTTGTCTGTGGATACAATTCCACGAAAGTTTATTTGTTAATAAAAGCATTATATATATGTCAATATATCTATTGAAGTGATCAGTTAAAAAGGTAAACAGATTCTTTCTCGTATCACATCTTAAAACTTATCATATGGATTTCACTGTTGCAACTCCACAGTTCTATATCATATTCTTTTTTAATATTGACGGTAGTCCTTAAAACGAACATTTAGGCATATTCTACAATTCCAAATAAATCTTCAAAAAATAAAAATAATAAAAAGGCAATCTCGCTAAAACACACTACATTAGTCAGTTTGCTTCTATATATGTTAGTTTATACAAGAATGCAATTACCTCTTTATTTTCATTATTAAAAAAATCCTTACTTTCTAATACACCAATATTTGATATGAAATATCAAATAATCTTCATAGGTATTTCTGATTACCGATGTATTAAAGATTTTACAAAACTATTATGATATTGATAATTATTTTGCATGTAATGAAAATTGAATAAAACTTCGTCTATGAGCATTTTTAGTTTTGTTTTGGTGTTGTAAAGTTTCGTAAATAAACCATCTTCAATATGTATTAAACATTGGCAGATTCCTTAAGATTTTCTTTGCTTTTCTTCATGTTTTATAATCATTTTGAGATTCTGCATCAATTGATATC
>NC_090742.1:132809835-132812335 GCF_036898095.1 Palaemon carinicauda | reverse complement strand
GTTATAATTTATAAACAATACATTAATACTCGGTATCTATATAATAAAATGATGGTTACTGAAGAAAAGTAACAGATATTTTTGGAGGATCGTGTATTTTTTGATTCTAGGACATTGGCGTACTGGACATTTGCGTCCCGGACAGTTGAGTCCCAGACAATTGTGTCCCCCGATAATTGCGTCCACGGACAATTGCGTACCTGTATGTGTGTTTTACGTTTTCTATAAAGCTTTTTATTTTTACCTTTACTCTATACTTTTTCACAGTAATTTTATTAATACCTTTATCCACCCTGAATATGCATATGATTTAATGGCATCAAATAATTTAGATTCTTACTTCATACTTTAACAATTATTATATCTTGGCCCGAAAGGACACACACACACACACACACACACACATATATATATATATATATATATATATATATATATATATATATATATATATATATATATATATATATATATATATATATATATATATATATATATATATATATATATATATATATATATGTATATCATTTGCATGTTTTATTATCTTTAAAAACTTTATAAAATTGAAAATTCTTATACATATGTATACACTATAAATGTTCTATAAGTAAAAATATTGGATCATATTTTTTTTAATAATGACTTAGGATAGCTACATTGAAGCTCATACCTAAAATGTATGCATGTTATGAGCAACTCGTAAGACAATCTGTTTTCGGAATTGTACTGATCAATCAATGACAGGAGGTGAATATTAACGATTTTATTTCTTGGAAAAACGGGAATTACTCTTTGATAGCGTTGTCTTAAGCCAAGGTCACATATCTTCTTAAAAACTGATTCTGACAAATGGAAAAGACAGGAGGTAATTGTTGTATTAGGAAATATTTCCATAATACCCTTTCTAGAACCTAGCTCAAAATCCGTTAGTAATGATGTGGTATTGAGTTGAGAACGGATCTGCAATAAATTATGCTGAATGCACCCTCGTGGACATGAATTCAGTATAGTTGATAACATATTTTTGGACATACTTTGAACGTTCCATCTGCTGCCCAATTTGAAAACCGTGTCAAATCATTCAAGCTTTCTTCACTTGCAAGGATAAGAATTCTCATCTCGTCATGTATTCCAGTATCAACAGCAAGAAACTCTTGTCCACTCGGGAGAATACGGCATTCTTCTGGGATTTCGAAAAAAAAAACTTAGTAGTTCACCACTATATAAACGAAGTTTATGAGAGTGCAAAGTAAGCCCAATATATTACATAAGTTTAAGAAAAAAAAATAGCTATGTAGACGAAGTGAATAAAAAAGAAAAATGAGGTTGAACTGCCGTGAATAAAATGTCTCTTCTGCTTTTAGAGAAATCAGGCATTGTTTTCAAAAGGTCTACGTAAATAGAAAAGTTACATGATAGTTAATTACGGTAATTCTCAGTTCTGTACTTCAGTAGTTTTATGCCATATGTCTTATTTACAGTAATCAGTAGTTCTGTAATCGAGCGATAACATACATATATACATACTTACCTACTTATATACATGCATA
Source organism: Palaemon carinicauda (assembly GCF_036898095.1). Taxonomy (NCBI): domain Eukaryota; kingdom Metazoa; phylum Arthropoda; class Malacostraca; order Decapoda; family Palaemonidae; genus Palaemon; species Palaemon carinicauda. The sequence goes on along the minus strand of NC_090742.1, from coordinate 132,810,782 downwards.
CAGACATACAGATAGACAGAGAGTTACTTCCATATCTTTTAACAAATATTACTTAGTCAGTAAAAACAAGTACAGGTACGCATATTGCCGGGACGAAAAAGTCCGGGGACGCAATTGTCCGGGGACGCAATTGTCCGGGGACGCAATTGTCCGGGGACGCAATTGTCCGGGACAGAACTGTCCGGGACGGAAATGTCCAGTACGCAATTTTCCTTCCACCGTGTTTTCTTACTGTAAAAAAAAAAAAAAAAAAAGTTCTCCTCTCTCAGTGATATGGAAAATATTTCTTAACGCAAATGGTTTACATAATATCTTTTTAGATCATCTGTTTTTTTCTTTAGTTATATTTAAAAAGTAGATGTAAATACTGAAAAAATCCAATTCAGTTCTCCTTCAGTGACAGTAAGAAATCCATGTGGTGAGTGGGGTTGTGGACCATGTGCTTGTGTGTGCCTATTTCTCTATATATTTATCTAAAACTTTAATAGAGACGATTGAATTGGAAACTATATATCTTATTTTCATAATGTAAACAACATATTTGAAAAAGATTAGAAATGGATTTCATATTTGTTCAAGAATATTAACATAATGTTGCTTCGGCTCTGTTTGCTAGTTTTAGAACAAATAAACAAGGCATTTATTCATTAGAAGGTGAATTACCTTGGCGTAAGAGTGGCGAGTGGTTAGATATATGATATATCCGAACACCTTGATTTTTTCTTTTAAAAATGTAAATTTCAAAATAACAAACATATTAGAGGTTTAAAGGTTGTTCATGAGGGGTAGAGACCATGGGTAGTTCAGGGCTTGTTACGTGATGTCCTAGAAACCGAACATATATAAGACTGTTTTGTGCTCAAAACTTCTCCACAACCAAGCCAGGACCAGAGAAGAATAGGTAATGGGATCAAATATATAATATTTTGTTTCAGGGCTTACGTATA
>NC_090742.1:132797335-132799835 GCF_036898095.1 Palaemon carinicauda | reverse complement strand
CACAGCAGAGGAGAAGAGACTACCGGGCCATAAACCCATGATGGACTGGTTAACTCTAGCTTGTGTACCAATGCCTGCCGTGACTGTATGGTCAAGCCACTGCTGGTGTACCACTCTAAAAACCCACGTGCTTTCAGGAGCCAAAGGTTCTTGAAAGAGAAACTGCATGTGATGTTGCAAGCTAATGCTAAGGCTTGGGTTACCCGGAATTTCTTCACAGAATGGGTTAATCTGTGCAATGGTCCGGCAGTCAAAAAATATTTGACTGAGAAAAACCTCCCATTGAAATGTCTCTTGGTCCTCGACAATGCCCCTGGTCACCCTCCTGGTCTCGAAGAGGACATTCTTGATGAATTCAGGTTCATCAAGGTCCTTTATCTCCCGCCCAACACCACGCCACTCCTCCAGCTCATGGACCAACATGTTATTCCAACTTTAAAAAACCTTACACGAAGCATTTGTTCAAGAAATGCTTCAATATTACCGACACCAATCTCACCCTTCGGGAATTTTGGGGAGAACATTTCAACATCGTGCATTGTTTGAAAATTATAGACGATGCATGACATGATGTCACAAGACGAACTCTTAATTCAGCGTGGAAGAAATTGTGGCCAGCTTCTATCACTGAGAGGGATTTTGAAGGGTTCAATATGACAGACCCTGATGATCCCGAACCTGTTGTGATGGATAAAATCGTGTCTCTTGGAAAGTCCATGGGGCTGGAGGTAGACAAGGATGACATTAATGACCTTGTCGAGGAGCATCAGGAAGAGCTCACGACACAGGAATTGGTCGAGCTCCAGGAGATGCAACATTCGGAGGTGTTGCAGGAGCTCAGTAGCGAGGAAGAGGTGGAAGACGAGGGCCGCCTTTTTACGGGAGAAATCAAAGACATGCTAGCGAAGTGGCATGAGTTTTCTAATTTCATGGAAAAGAGGCACCCGGACAAGTTGGCAAGTGGTCGTGCGTTAGCCTTGTATGACGACACTTGCGTGCGTCATTTTTGCAAAATATTGAAGGGGAGACAAAAGCAAACATCCTTAGATAGGTTCCTTTTAAAAAGGCAATCAAAAAGTGCAGGTGAAAGCGAGGCAAAAAGAGCCAAGCCGGAAGAAGAAGAAAAGTAAAAGAATTAAAATAAAAACAAAATGCAGAATTAAGTTTAGTGTAACATAAGATTAACATTTTATTTTTAAGTGTGTGTACAGTAAGCTAATTTCATTTAAGTTAAATTTAAAGCAAAATTTCATTCAAGTTGAATTTAAAGTTAAGGTTATGTTACGTAGTGTTACAAAAGTGTTGCGTATCGAACGTGTTGCCGACAACTCTCTCTCCTCCCCGTCCTCTCTTACTCCTCCTCCTCCTCAGCACACACTGCTGTTGGCCTCTACCATTTTCCTCTAAGGAAAGAACTCCATGATAATGTTACATTTCATAACCAGTTCATAGCCTTTATTTTATTAGCGTAGGATTTTGATTACAACAATGACAAACATGTTTTTCCTCTGTAATATACTGTTTTTAGAGTTTTTTTCAGTGGTTTAAAAAGGATTAATTTGTTTTCAGTTATTTTATATGGGAAAAAATCATCTGAGATACGAGAAAATTGATTACTTGATAGAATTATTTGCCCTTTGATCCAACCACTGCAGTGAGAGAATGAACCGGTGGCCTAAGAGATGATGCTAGAATTTTGATGGCAGTGATATACTGCTAGATCAGTGAGGGGTATTTATCAATGGTATTTATCCGATTAATAAAAGACTCATGTTGATATGCTGCCTTGGAAATTAATCAGAATATTAAGAAAGCTACAGCACGCCATCATGAGAATCTTTTTTTTTTTAATCTACCTGCATTATGGAATGGGTGAAAGAAAAAGAAAAATAAATTTTGTTATTATCATTATTATTATTATTATTATTATTATTATTATTAATAATAATAATAATAATAATAATAATAATAATAATAATAATAATAATATTAATAATAATAGTATCTTAGTCACTGAAACGGAATCTTGAGAGAGTAAGATCCGATATAGCTCTAGGACTTGGGCAGAAGAGCGTGCTGCTTAAAATATCACATATAGTGAAAAAAAGTGATGGATTTCTGAGGAATCTGGATGTAACCTGGAAGCCCACATTATAAACCACCAGTGTATGTAGATTACAATTAACCCCCCCCCCAAAAAAAAAAAGAAAAAAAATAACAATAATAAAATATCCTCTTTTATACTGGAATTGGTTCTCCAAAACCTAAAAAAGAAAGATTAATTAAACCATATCATATATCCTAACTTCTAATGAGACTAAAACTAATGCTTGTTACTAACAGATCAACTCCAATTATCTATATTCAGTTCATATCAAATTCGAATACGATATATTATGCGTATAGAATACTGCAACGCTATATTTCCGAACAATTTTGAAAAAAATCTATGGCCAGGCTATTAGCGGCTATGAAAATTTTGCTCTCATAAAGAGGATTT
>NC_090742.1:132774835-132784835 GCF_036898095.1 Palaemon carinicauda | reverse complement strand
TGTAATGCCAGTATTATGAGTGAGGGTATAACAGAACTTAGTCGAAAATCGGGTGAGGCGAATCTACTGAATTCCAACCCTTTTAAGTACTTCTTCACTTAATAAGAGCTCATTTACAAGTGCTATGAAAATGAATGGTGTTAAACTAAGACTTTAGTATAAATATAATTTGCATAGAAGAGTATGGTAAACAATCGTTAGTACCCAATAACCAATTTATCTAAAGAGGGCTCTGGTCAACATATCGTATGCTATAGGTATTTTCAGTGAGATACTTAATAATATATTACAATTTGACACAGTGATACATGAACATGTTCGGTTTCTTTTAGTCCATGTATTTACAATTCATTCAATTTGAAAAAGAAGAGCTGATAAAATCCCTTTCGTTCACTGCCAATTTCACTGTACAGTAGTTATTTTGCAATTGTCTCTGTAATTTGATCTACAATCTAATATAATTAATGGAAAAGACAGGGGCTGAGTAATACAGAAACAATGAATCACTGCAGTTATGTTGTAATTGTCCCTGTAATGCCATCTGCAATCCATTATAATTAATGGGAAATACAGGACACTTGGTTATGAAATGAAAGAAAAAAGTAATACAGAGGTAACGAATCACTGTAGTTATTTCACAATTGTCCCTGCATTATGATCTCTAATCCATTGTAATTAATGTAAAAGAGAAGATACTTGAATATGATATGAAAGCAACAGTAATACAAAAGTTACGAACCTTGTTCGATGTATGTTTCTCCATTGGGATAGATTGTAAATGCATGTTGCATGAGAAGTAAGAAGCTTTCCTCTGCCTTTATATATTCTGGTACATGGGTACAAACACGTCTCTTTACTTGTCTACTGGCTCAGATGGAATGTTGCGTATATTCGATTTTACTCGATGCCGTTTTTCTGTCCATAAATATATATAGATTGCGACTTGTTTGATACTAAATAAATACCTTTAACTTTGTAAAGCTGAAAATTAATAGAATTTGAGACTAACACGGTAAAAATTACAAACGTACACGCGTCTTTACTCGTCTACTGGCTCAGTTAGGATACTTCGATTTTCCTTTATGTTATTAGTTTCATTCTGAGTAATAACATTTAACTATGCATAGCTAAGAAATTAATAGAATTTGAGATTAAAAGTTGAAAATTGCATCAAAACGTCTAGTTTGGATTTTTATCAATATATATATATATATATATATATATATATATATATATATATATATATATATATATATATATATATATATATATATATATATATATATATATAGCAAATACTTTCATACTAAGTAATAACCTTTGACTGTCTAAAGCTAAAACTTAATAGAATTTGACACTAACAGGTGAAAATTACATCTCTAAAATTCTAGTTGGATTTTGCTCGTAATTACATTAAAATTTTTATTCTAATGCTTTCATGTTTTTGTTTATTTAGTATATTTTTATTTGAGTTTAATTTTTCCATTAAATTATCATTATCAATATTATTTACTTTATTTTGAAGATGGAATATCAGTCTTCATTCCATTAATTACTTATTTCATGATTTAACTGTACATTTCAAACCCAAATTTACTAAATATGATGTTGAGGTTCAGAATGTTACTCTTAGAGAGTATTTTAGAAAATTCACGAACAAAATATTATTATGCTATCAATGTTCAAACGTATTGCAGTGTATAAATATGTGCACCATCATCTCTCTGTATAAATACATTCGGCTTATTATTATTATTATTATTATTATTATTATTATTATTATTATTATTATTATTATTATTATTATTATTATTATTATTATTATTATTATTATTATTATTATTATTATTATTATTATTATTGATGATAGTGGTAGTAGTAGTAGTAGTAGTAGTAGTAGTAGAAGAAGAACCTAATCTGTTATCATTTCTTCCTAATGAAGGTTTAATCCTTTTTGTCAATAAGAGTACTCCACTTTTATGATGGACACTTAAGTTAAGATTACTCAATTAAATGTTCTTATATACTTTTCAAGGATTTATAGTCAATTTATGAATGATTATTTATAACTATCTGTCAGAAACTCGTTTAATGTCTAATACATTAAACTTGAACTATATATATATATACTATATATATATATATATATATATATATATATATATATATATATATATATATATATATATATATATATATATATATATATATATATATGTGTGTGTGTGTGTATATATATATATATATATATATATATATATATATATATATATATATATATATATATATATATATATATATATATATATATATATATATATATATATATATATATTATATATATATATATATATATATATATATACATATATATATATATATATATATATATATATATATATATATATATATATATATATAACGGATTTTGAGCGAGCGAAAAATCTATTTTTTGGTGAGGTAGCCATGTCGTCCGATGGAAGTTCCTATTAGGTAGCTTTCTAGGGTATATTTGACTACAGTGATATTCCCAGAGAATTTTACCGTAAGGTATCCAGAATTCTAACTCCTGGAGCGAATATTCCTAAATAATCTCACAGGGATATTGCATATCAGAGGACGTATTCTTGACAAGTCACATAGCTATCTTCGGCCCGAACAGTATTAACGCTTCGAGGGGGAATAGTGACAAGAATCTGAAACGAGAATGAAAAGAGAGCCGCTCATAAGGCATGTCTCCTATTCCGTTTCCAGTGTGTATCTGATGAAGGCGGTGGTGCCCTCTTTATTCCTTGTAGCGATATACAAGGTGGTACAGATACTGTATTATAGGGAGGGGTCAATAAGCCCTTTTACAATAATAGGAAGGGCGGGTCCATCAGGACGACATGGCTACCTCACCCAAAAATAGATTTTTCGCTTCACTCAAAATCCGTTTTTTGGGCTCAGGCCATGTCGTCCTGATGGAAGTTTACCAGAGCATTACTGTATCTGTGGATTCCCAATCAGTGCCAAACTCTCAAGAAAGTATTTTCCTGGTCTGTCTAGACCTAGAGACCTATGATGTTACCGTCATACATCATTTTATTTAAGCATGAACTATGTTAGTGCTTTCTGCTCCCTACAGGGATGAGTCATACTAGACTCTGGAAAAGTCTCGAGGAGTACATAAAAACTTATGGATGACAAAATGACAAGCTTGTGTAGTGGACTCGCCCTATACATTATAAAGCAAAGTTTGTATAAGAGTCACCAAAGTCAGAATGAATTTGTCACACCTTCCCCAAAGTGACCACTCTTAGTAACTATTGGATAATGATTGTATCCGCATAGAAACAAATTTTGCCTCTTTGCCACCAACCCGTTAGGGTACCACGTCAACCTTTCTAAGGAAGGGTTAGAGTGAGTGGACTTTTGCTTGAATCAGGGAACAGTCTCGAAAGACATACCATGATAAAAATATCCATATTTTAATCTTAATGCTCAGTACATTTCTAATAAAATGAGTGTGGGCAAAGACGCAGGGTTCATTATGAACTAGTTTATTAAAATCTAATAAACGAACATATCAGATCACATTTATAAAATTTATATAATTTGGATGATATGCGTAAAAGCATAAAGAAAAACAGTCAACAGAAAATATTGTTTCATCTACTAGGAAACAGATTTGCCACTTCAATAGAATTATTAATAATAATGATATAGTCTGTATACTGTTTACATACACTAGCGTAAAAAACGCTTGGCACAAGTGTCCGTATTATGCTATAGATTACCGACGTCAATGGAACAGTTCGTAAGGACACTTTCGTGGCCTATCGCTCAGCGTGTAGTAACATACAGTGACTACACGCGCAACCTCTTAATTAATTGTCCCAAATTAATTACACTGTTCCTCGTAGACTTAAAACAGAAGGTTAAAGAATTCTACCTGCTGCTACCACAGATCTCATAAGTTGCTCCACTTGCTTCGCATAGTGCATAAAGAACTCCTTGGATGACTACCAGCCGGTGTGCAAACAAGGATGTTCAAAGTCCATATAATTAAAGAAATTTTATGGAGGAGGCAACTTTCCTCGGATCATGACTAACGGGTGTACTGTCTGGATCCGTTTTGCGAATAACACGGGTGAATTTCGCCCTTAGTTATAGATAACTTTGAACCCAGGGTTTCTCATCTGAACAGCTGTCCTCCCATAAAGTCTGAAGTTCTATGAAGATAGACCTTTAGGCACTCCACTGGACATACAGATGCATGTTCCTCCATAGGGCAGATTCTCTAGGGACCCCACCTGTTGATGGGTAGCCTGTTCCTGGTAAGAAACGTTGGGTTTGGAAATAGAATCAGTTCTCCCTCCAAGAACTGGACGTGGCCTTCCTCTGTAGAGAGAGCCACTATTCACTAACTCTGGCCCCCAAGGCGAGTACAAACAGAAATATGACTTAAATTCAAAACCATCTAAGCACATTCCTCATTGTTCATTATTTATACACAATGAGGAATCATATCTAATGACCAAGCAAATGGTCTTTGGAAGCGCTGAAGGGCTAGTTCATTAAGAACGTCGTTAGAAAGGTCGACCTGTAAGGCATATGGTATCTGACCTTTCAAGGCAGGCTTGAACAATAGAATTGTGTAGGCTACTAAACCTTGCTCATGAAGGTGAATGAAGAATGATAAATAGGAATCTGTCAGGATTTCTTTCATTTCATTTTCTTCGCATTGACAAAGGATAGCTATTTCTTTGCTGAAGCCTCATAATATCTCTTGGTTTCCTCCAAAAGTCTAAACCGACTTTTAAACACAGAATTTTTTTCTCATCGTTAAGGAGAGAAAATCATGAGATATTGGTTCCGTGTTTTCTGTGATGGAGCGAAGACAGTCGACTTCTGTACTCGCTGAGACAGGGATGGATCCAGTAGCGCAACGAATTTTAATCGTAGTCCCAATGCCAGAGGGAACCACACGCTATTTGGCCACTTGTAGGCCACTATTGCAGCTTTCCCTTTGAAGGATCTCGGCATATCAAGGACCTTCAAAAGGAGGTGTGTGGAGGGAACAGACAGATACAGGACCCTCTGATCCAGCCCAGAGACATAGCATCCACTGCCTCCGCTGACGGATCCTTGTAAGGGGACATGTAACAAACTATTTTCTTGTTTTCTTTCGTCGCAAAGAGGTCTATCTGCAGCTCTGGGACTTGACACAAGATGAAGGAGGACGATCCTGCGTCAAGGGACCATTCTGACTCTACAGGTGTAAACCTAGATAGAGCGTCTGCTGTCACATTCCGGAACTCTTGAATGTGAACTGCTGACAGGTGCCATTTCTTCTCGCGTTTGATGCATATTTTCTCCAGACTCCTGTTGCATCCTTAAGCTGTGCTCTTAGCACTGGATCTGTTATCAAAGCAAACTGTAGAGAGCCCAGCACTCTCTCCTGTTCGCGTCTTGATATCCGTTTGGAATTCAATGGTCTCTTGACAGATCCTGCTATTTGTTTCCTCTTCTTACTAGGAAGGGAAAACCGATGTGACTTCAAATTCCAGTGGATACCCAACCACCGACATTTTTGAGCTGGAGAAAGACGAGACTTTTTGATGTTGATCTTGAATCCCAGATGTTCCAGGAACTGGATCACTATCTTAGAAGCTTGCATGCATACTGTCCTGGATTCTGCCCACACCAGCCAGTCGTCCGAGTAGGCTACTACTTTGACCCCTTGTAGGTGTAACTGATGGACGGCTGCGTTCGCTTGCTTCGTGAAAATCCTTGGGGCTATGTTTAGCCCGAAAGGCATGGTTCTGAAGGCATAAAGTTATCAAAGTAACTTGAAGCCTAGGTAGGGGGAGAGGTGACGAATAATTGGAACGTGCCAATAAGCATCAAACAAGTCTATAGACAAAGCATATGCCCAGAAGGACTGTAAGTTTTTCTGAGTCCTCCTTTGGAACACAAAACAGCTTTCCTTGGAATTTGATGGACTTAAACTTCCGGATTACTATTTTGACTAAGAGCTCTTGGACATACTCTTCCAGAGCGGGGGTTGAGTGTTGGAAGAATTGAGGAAATTGAGGTGGAGGACTGCTCCAGCTCCAACCCAGTCCATTATTATTTAGGCTGTGGGCCCAGGGATCGAAGGTCCAGCAATCCCTAAAAAGCTGTAATCTCCCTCCTACTGGAAGTATCTACTTCTGCTGTTTTGGACCAGAGGCCTTGCCTCCTTGACCGCGTCCTCTCCTGGATCCCCTTCCTCTTGAAGGGCGTCTAGAAGAACCTCTGGCTGTTCTTCTGGCTCTCGAACGAAAGGAAGAAGTCTGCCTTTCGGAGGCTGTGTTGAGAACTGGCGACAGTGTCGCCGTTTGTTGAGGTACCAGCTGGTACGTCGTTGGAGGTTGTGCCACTGTCTGAGGCACCGCGGTCACAGGAAGTTGTTGTTGATGTTGCTGTCGGTAGGGTTTAGCCGGCCGAGAGGATGGCCTAGGCCTTTTGTCTACTACCTCTTTAACCACTTCATTGGGAAAGAGGTCTTTACCCCAAATACGAGAGGAGATCAGTTTCCTCGGTTCGTGCCTCACTGCAACCGAGGCAAACACGAACTCTCTACAGGCTCTCCTAGCTTTAATAAAGCTATAGAAATCCTTCGTAACTGTGGCCAGATGGGTTTTGGCCACAACCATGAACATGTCCTGGTTCTTGGGGTCACTTGCCATCGTTTCTAGTGTTATTTGCAACGACATCGATACCGCAAGTCTTTCCATTGTCTCTTGCTCTCTACGCAAGAGAGCCTCCGACAGTTTTGGAAGCGCCTCACCGAACTGGCATTCAGCAATATCATCTTCCAGTTTCCCGACTGAGAAGGTAAGGTGTACGTCCTTCCAGTCTTCTTGGTCCAAGGGCATGGTAAGAGATAACGGCATGCACTCCTCCAAGGAGGGGCATGGTTTCCCTGCCTCCACCGCATTAAAGGCAGCCTTATATCCCTTTTCCAAGAAGGGAAAGTTTCTGGTAGAAGAGGCCACAAAGGAGGGAAGCTTCTTACTCAAGGCGGGCACCTTTGAGTTAGTGAAGCCCCTCCCTTTCATCGAGCTCGTTAGTAACGTCTGAGGTTTACTATGGTCAAAAACTATGACCTCCTGCTCCGTCTCCTCCTTTAAGGCTGGCTCCTTCCTAAGACGGGCATAGCAGTCAGGATAAAAATCTTTGTTGGTCCAAAATTCCACTCCTTCTAGGGGAATTGCTCACAACTTTTCTGAGATCACGATCTCCCCGGTTTTCATTGGCATGTGTTCGGCATACCTCCAAGGATTGGTATTCGAGCACAAGGGAAGATCCTTCACGGTGAGCCGCTTCTGGGGCCCGCGTGATGCTGCAAGTCTACGTAACTCCAGTTTTATTGCAGCTTCCTTCTCATCATTCTTCCTTTGAACTTGTTGGATCATCTCAACAATGGAAGAAAGAGTCCTTCCCAGTTTCTCTGGGATAGCAGACGATGTAGAAGGAACCGTGTCTGGGTCCGGAACCGACGTAACCGACACTTTGTCGATTTCTTGCTCTTCTACTTGAGGAGTCTGAAACAGCTCCTCCTCCTGACCTTCTCCTAGAAGGTCCTTCTCAGTAGAATCCGACACCTCCGACATCCTATCGTCCACTTGGATGTCTTGAAGGGCGGCTGAGACTTCAGAATCTACCGGATTCAGGGCAATTGGTATCTCCACCTGAGGCTGGGGGATGATTTCATCAGCCGATGCTTTAGGGAAAAGGTAGGTCCTCATCTTCTCATTTCGAAGGTAGGGACCTGAGGTGTTTTTCTGAAAACCCCTCACCCAGGATCGTAACGTTTCCGTGGCAGCATCTTTGACTCCGTTGACTTAGGGTTGTCAAAAGCCTCGGTAATCAGGTTAGAACAAACTGTACAAACATGAGGGTCCAAATAGCGGAGAATACCTCTGGAGGCTGCGCATGCTGCGTGCCTCCTGCAATAATGATGTCCACAGAAGTTCTTACTGCGGACATTACAGAACACACTCCCGCGCTTCGGATGGTCCTCCTTTAAAGAGAAGAAAAATCCATAAGTATCAAGTGAAGGCTTTTCACTTATATTGAAAAATTTAGCTTATATAGAAATGCTATAAAAGAAAGAAGGAAACACACATACTTGTATTTCCTGTTCAGTCAATTACTGTAACCTCCAAAATATTAAAACTAAGGTTAATTCTATACTAGAATACCTTATGTAATTTCCTAAACGGAAATTTAATGTGTAGTTTTAATATACGGGATTGGAAGAATACAGAAAGAACTCACTTTCTATATAAAGTACGGTCTCAACAAAAGGCTGTACAAGATAACATTAAGTATGATGAAGAACTTTAGTGTTATCACAAACTCTGTACAGCAGTTTCTACTAATGCAGTGTGTACTACACAATGAATATAGCAACTACTGTATATCGCATGTTATTGTGCCAGCCAGCACAAGCCGGTACGTACGTCAACTACCCCTTTATAGATCAAAGATATACTTTCTTTAACTAATAGGCGGCAGCCCACTGATTCGCGACTGTGTGCCGGCCGGCAATCATTGTCAGCCGACGGCTGAAAACACTAAAACCTGGCTGATGGCCGCTATCGTAGTAGCCAGCAGATTTGGGCTGTGTTTTCCCTGCCGGCAAGTAAAGGTAATAAAACCCGTGCCCACCGACAGTAGCCAAGAACCAGAGAACTTCCACCTGCCCGGCAGCCTGCAGCTGGGTTAGGGGTGCAACACAATAGACAGAGAAACAGTATGGATGTAAGGTTATAAGGCGGTATTGCCATACGACCTTTCATCCAGAAAGAGTGAACTTATGGCAGGGGAGAATGTAACATTTAGGCATCCAAAGAATCCATAGTCTAGCAGAGAGCTGAGCCTGTCCTCCATCCTAACCTATACTGGGTACGGAAGTAGGACTGCGGCTAAAAGAAAATAAAAGAAAGAGAGGTGGGGAAGGGATAAGGGTCATATAGACTTCGTTCTAGCAGGAGACACACTCAGCCGTTAGGGAAGCTCATCCTAACCAAGAGTTTTCTATTAGGGAGGAAGATTGGCAATACTTGCTAACCTCCTCCCAACCAGAACAAAGTTAGGTGAAGTTATTTCGCCGGGCAACAGAGAAAACTCATTCTCCAGACCGAGAAAAACAACACAGGACAGTCTGCTAGGCCACTAGAGGAAGGAATCATCCTTCCAACATGGACTAGGGAAACAAAGCTTCCTGTGCCCGCCCCTAACCTAGCAAAGGAGACTCTATTTCTATGCTAGGAAGAAGCAGACCACAGACTAGAAACTCTGATGTTCTGCCCTAACCCAAAAAACCAGTCACTCTGGTTATCAGGTCAGGACAGACATATCCTACAATAGTTATACCTGAATTATTATACAGATAGAACCACTAGGATTAAGCCGAAGGCTTAGAGAGGGAGAGAGGGATTGAACTTAGCCTCCGGAGAGGAAAAAGAACAATCGGGGTGTGCGAAAGTATACTACTGTACCTAGAATACTAGACTAGGTAAGATGAGAATCGATTACCTAAATCACCGAAACTCTCTCGTATACAATCTTGGAAAAAACATTCAACAATATCTTACATGTATAAAATATTTGCCTAAAGCTTCAATAAAATAACACTCGGAATAACTTATACCATGCATGAAAGTACTAGTGCCAGACGTCTAGGCTACGAAGACTCGCGAAAGGCAGGATCTGTACCTCGACCTGTGTCGAAATCACCGAGCTAACACTGACCGAACAATATAAGCATTTCTAGAGTAGCTAAATAGCAAAATTATTAAAGCGTAACAAACCAGGAACGTCGCTCTAGCTAACTAACTGACCCATAAGAGCGAACGACAACATCCAGGATGCCTCCGGTAGGCAACAGCTCTTGTTTACGTTAAAATCACTTTTGATTTAATTAAAAACGACAAGAGCTTACATTTATACATAGTAAAGAAAA
>NC_090742.1:132759835-132767335 GCF_036898095.1 Palaemon carinicauda | reverse complement strand
GTATTGGATCTGAGCCGTCATTTACCCGACCAACCCTCATTGGAGTGATAACATCAAATAAATACCTGCAAAGGGAATTTCAAATGCATTACCCTAATGTGTTTCCATTCAACTATAAAACCAGAAAGGCCAATTGATGGTAAAAGATCTATGAAATGAAATTCGCTTGCTGTCTTTAAATTTACCCATTGAGTGGAACTATTGGTCCATTAATCTACTTTATAAACCTGTTCGCATAAGTAGATTATAGGTCGCATTAGTTACATTGTGTTATTATTTACTCAATTTACAGATATTCTGATTTTGTAGTATTACTTCATTTCACAGTTAGGTGTAGTTCTTTAGTTTATTATAAATCAAAACGTGCTTTTTCAGTAACCCCTAAATGGAAACAATGTTCAAATATAATTGTAACGACGTCGATAATTAAAGTTGCTTAGAAAAAAAATAAAGAATACAAATAGAAAAAGTAGCGGCTTGATTGAGAATCAATATGGCGAGAGGATAGTATCAAAATCTACAATAAACAAATGGTGTATTAGTAAGTAATTCATCATTGCAATATAGAATTGATTTGATCATTGAGAAAAAAAACTGGACAAATTTCACATCTCCCTTTCTCGGGTGTGCTTTCTAGATAATTGTAATTGTTGATTTAAGAATTAAATAGAGGAATATTATTAATGAATATCTAAAGGTCATGGATATGAGAAGTACTACTTTGACATAAAAAAATGGTATTCTATTTACATTCTCTGAAAATTAGAAGCCGATGCTGTTACTATATGAATCATATTACGTACGAGTATAGCGGTAGTTAAACGTTTACCTTGATTTACGAGCATCCACAAATATACTGTACATACATTTCAGTATCTATTTTCCTTAATTGTTTTAAAAGGGTATGGACCTGATAGCATCATGCCCACAGCAATTCAGTGTTTCTCTGGACTTAATGGAAACTATGTGTACTATTGCCCTCGTATGAGGTGTATCAATGAGCATAAAAAGACATAAAAGAGTATTTCCCATTCTGACTATACAGACTGTAGGACTACCCATATGCTTAATTTATACTAAATATCTAAACTTTAAGGTTGCTTAGTTGAGCAGTAACTTCGAAACTGTAATTATTGCTACATTATGAACAAAATTAATCAGATATTTCAGACCTCCGCCAAGGAATATGGGTAACATTTATTCAAAGTCTACGGACATTGCATCCCACTTTCCATATGCTGATTGCGCACTGGAAGGTGAAAAGCATGATGTTAATCCACAATCGTGATCTTGATCCGTATCACCTACAAAATCTTATGGTTTCTTCCAATGCAAAATATCTATCCATTATTAGAATTTGTTGAAAATCCAATATTTGACGTAATCTTTGGAATTGTGAAAAATGAAAATCCAGATCCGGATCATCAAAATTTCATTGGGTCGATCTTGACCAAAGATCTATGTGTGGTGAAAATCCGTCAATTTGTTTTTATATAATCTGCAAGATTGTGAAAAATGCAAATCCGGACCAAAAATCTGGATCCAGATCATCAATAAAATATAATAGGGTCGTTAGTGACCAAAGATCTACGTGTGGCGAAAATTTCGTCAAAATCTGTTGAGTAATTTTAACGTAATCCTGTCCATAGACACAAAAATATATGAATATATAAATCAACCAACTTGAAAATAAAACCTCAGAGGAGGAAGTAATAAAAAAAGACAAACAACAAGTTCTGGGAATGATGTATTATAACATAACGTTAGAAAAAAAAAAGTAAGATTACATTTGTAATTAATTTCTATTTTTTTTTTATTACCACTAAATTAATTACTTAGTTTATAGTTTTTTGGGAAAGTGTATCAATCCAAGAAATCCTTGAAAATGAAAATATAAAGGTTACTAGGGCTAGGAAAGAAAGATAGCCTACAAGGTAAGAATATGAACGATGGTTTCATTAACCCATTTACGTGAAAAGTTTGCCAATATATCTTATGAATAAAAAGCTTTTAAAAAATCAAGATATACCAAAAAACTGCAACGATCAAACAGAACTGGAAACATACCTTATTCAAAATTAAGCACCTCTCTCATGAATACAATGACGGATACGAATATGTTATATATTTTTCATCAAAGACAAATTAAAACAAACATCATGAAAGGCAATATCTCAGAGAGAGAGAGAGAGAGAGAGAGAGAGAGAGAGAGAGAGAGAGAGAGAGAGAGAGAGAGAGAGAGAGAGAGAGAGAGAGAAGCATAAGAAAAAACAATAAAGGATAGATATAGATAAATACTCAGGGACCTCGGGGAGTACTAAAACAAATGGGGATGTATTTGTATCCTGAAGTTGGTGCCGGTTGTGTATTCTCTTTGGAACAGGAATCTATTGGCATACAAAAGTGAAAGAAATTTAGCTACGAATGTTCAATGAAGCCTCAGGAAACAGTAACAATTTCATGTCAAAATTTTGTTCATTGGCTTAACAATGAAAGTAACTATGGGACAAATATTATTATTATTATTATTATTATTATTATTATTATTATTATTATTATTATTATTATTATTATTATTATTATTATTATTATTATTATTATTATTGTTAAAAAAGTAAGATGCTATAAGCCCATGGGCACTAACAGGAATAAATAGCCGAGTGAGGCAAGGAAATCAAGAAATAAATGAACTAAAAGAGAAGCAATATACTATAAAAATTATATATTTTTAGAATAGTAATAGGATTAAATTAGATCTTCCATACATATACTATAAAAACTTTAAAAAATAGAAAACAAGCGGAAGTGAAATAAGATAGAACAGTGTGCCCTGTGTACCATCAAGCAAGAGAACTCTAATCCAAGACAGTGGAAGGTCATGGCACGGAAGCTATGGCCCTATCCAGGACTAGAAAACAATGGTAGATTTTGAAGAGTCATTCTCCTACAAGAGCTTCTTACTATAGCTAAAGAGTCTTTTCTATCCTCACCAAGAGGAAAGTAGCCAATTAACAAATATTCTGTAGTAATTAAACCCTTGAGAGAAGAAGAATTGTTTGGTTATCTCAGTGTTGTCAGGTATATGAAGACAGATGAGAATGTGGAAAGAGTAGACGAAACTATTCCGTTTATGTATAGGCAAAGACAGAATTAACCGTAACCAGAGAGAGGGATCCAATGTAGCATTGTCTACCCTGTCAACCGACTCAATAACTAGTTATTAGCAGTATCTGAACGGGTGGATGCTGCCCTGGCGAAGCTAATATATGCAAGATAATATTTTAATTCTTCTCTTTATTTTATATACAAACATATGTTCTCTCAGGGAAACGTTATTTGTATAGTTTATTTCATACAACATTGCTCTACAAAAAGCAACGATTTGTTATCTATTGCAAACATTTATTTGAAATATGTTGAAAAATACTTAATAATATAGATATATACCTTTTAGATAATTTGTTGCAAACATCACTAGAATACTTTCATAAATTATGTTTATATAAATATGAGTGATAAACGAAAGTTTTCAATCATATATATGAACATTAACAATTTGTCGTAACAAGTGAACATCGAATGTCTCTATCCTCAGCATTTTTGGATGAATGTCAAAATAACCGGAAATTATCAAACACATTTAAGGGGGTAAAATATACACGAATAATAAAGATTATCAACCAATTATAAAGATTTTATAAAGATTCCGTCGCTCTAACTAATCATACCAAAAAGAAAAGCATCAAGTTATCTCAGAATAAGAAGTATTGGATGATTAGAAATTCTTTGAATAAAATAAAACCAATACTATTAAGAAATATATGATTTCTGCTGACTATATATGAAAATATCTTTTATCTTGATTTCAAATGTAGATGATTATTAACTTTACTAATCTATTTAATCTATTTAACGACACTTTTCCCTAAAAAAAAAAAATCCTACAAATGCTTCTAGAAATATCAGAATGATTATACAAAGTATTTTCTACAATGTCTTGAAATCTATGTGGCAGACATTCTTTGGAATTACTCATACGACAAAAACATTCTGTTCCATAACACGAGTCGTTTCCGATATAGACCCTGCATGGGGGGTGATCGTTGAATGTGGCTGCTGCAATACCTGGGGAAATATAGAATTCCATAACAGGACCATTTTTAATAAAATGGGTTCATAAATCTGCATAGTCTTCCATTCGAATCACAAAGAAAAATATCAGCATATTCCCTCTTACCCTTTGTTTAATAACAACTCCGAGTTGTGGAATGATCTTCCTAATCAGGAAGTTGAATCAGTAGAACTTCAAAAGTTCAATCTTGCAGCAAATGGTTTTATGTTGAACAGGCTGACATAAAATCTTTTTATAGTTTATTATTGAATATCTCTTTTAATGTTGCTGGTTTATAATATTTTATTTTAATTGTTCATTACTTCTTATATCATTTATTTATCTCTTTATTTCCTTTCCTCTCCGGGCTATTTTCCCCTGTTCGATCCTTTGGGCTAATAGCATCTTGCTTTTTCAACTAGGATTATAGCTTAGCTAATAATAATAATAATAATAATAATAATAATAATAATAAAAATAATAATAATAATAATAATAATAATAATAATAATAATAATAATAATAATAGTTTATTATACATAGATACTAATATATGTAAGGACTTCCTTACAGACAAACCTATAACATCTGCAGTTAAGGAGATAATAAGAAGAATAAGGTTTGAGAGACACTTGCGAGCACTTCGCACACCGTATTCCAGACCCATATTATATCCTAAAACTGTTCGTAGTCCAATCCCATATTATCTCCTAAAACAGTTCCTATAGCATATCTGAGTAATGTGTACGAGTTCAAACCCAAAATGGGTTTGATAGTCTCCGAAATCAGTTCCTATTGCATATCTGAGTAAGGTTTGGGTTAATGAGCTCTATGGATTTAGTACATCTCGTTGATACCAATCGGTTAGAAGACTCCTCATTGTTATCACTATTTCTAGTTAATTACAGCACTAGTTGGAAGAGCAGGATGCTATAAGCCCAAGGGCTCCAACAGGGAAAATAGACCAGTAAGGAAACAAGGAAACAAGGAAACATAAAATGGTGTGTCTGAGTGCATACTGGTGAATATGATCATCGATGAAGACGAGCTAGTGTTGGAAATCTCCTCCCAAAGACCTTAATTTAAAATGAAATACCCATTTTGTGGTTACCTCGTTTAGGAAATAGATACATGTGATGGAGAAAAGATATATATGCGCACAAACATACACGTACACGCACACACACACACACACACACACACACACACACACACATATATATATATATATATATATATATATATATATATATATATATAATCCTAGGATTTTAATAAGTTAATAGTTGACGGTACTTTCAATACTTTGGTTATTTACTATGTATATTTTTTTTATTATATTCTTAATAAAAAACAATTATCAGAACCAGAAGAAAGCACTACAGCGATACATACTGCAGAAAAGAAAACATTTTTAAAAGGGCTAGATTGAAGTTCTTTGGTTATTCTCTTAGATTTTAGTAAACTGACTGTATTTTTGGTCATTTCTTTATTATTCTATTTCTTATCGTCAAAACTCAACTGAACAAGCCTCAAAATAACATGATTTTTGTTTCACCGTCTTTGTGAAAGAATTCCCAACTCAAAACATTATCAATATTATAGTAATTTGAAAGATAACGAAATAGATTCGGTAGGAATATTTAACTTTTGTCTACTATTTTATCCTGGTTTGTTCACTTCATTTTCAAAAAGAAAGGGTTGCCACATTCCCGGATTAAATAAACAAATAAAAATCTTGGAAATTTTCATTAAACCATATATTTTTCTAAATTTTATTTTTCATCAAAAACTATATATAACTTATCACGAAACCAAGCCTAAAAATAATACATTATTTAAGCAAAAAAAAAAAAAAAAAAAAAAAAAAAAAAAAAAAAAAAAAATTGAAAGGGTTAACATGTAATAATCAAATATGAATATTTCTCTTAAATGCTATATTAACATTGATACTTTAACTATTGTTGAATACCTTCGAAAGTATCATTTCATGGCAATACAATTCTGTCTTTTTTATCATAGGTTTCTCAATTGCTATTACCTGTGAAGGTTTTTTACTGCTCCTAATTTATCGCATTATACAATATCAGCGTATTTCAATCTCTTACCTATAATCCTAATCATATTTATTTCCTCACCATTATATTAAGGGCTAAAACTCGTAATGCTCTCAAAAGCATATAAGTTAAAAACAGATAAAACTGTATTACTTTGATCAGAGAAGAAAATCATATGCAGAGATATAATTGGCAGCAGGTATTATCATGATAATGATATTAGATTCTTACTCTCTAATTAGCTCATTTTCAGTCATAAATGGAATTCGTCACGTAAAGATATAAGGCTATATCATGCAGTAATTATATTTCATATCTATATTTCAGTTGTTGTGATGTACATTACCGACATAATTCAAAAGATATCTGCCTGTTTTGATTATTGTAAATCTTATTTTTAAAAATTTATTAATTCTTTATATATAAGCATGCTTTTGACCTTTCACTATTACTCTAGGTAAGATATGGTCAAAATGGATTCAACCTGCTACTGATTGTAATAGTTTCTCTGATTGTTGTTTCAGGCACCTTGTTATATGTAAAAAACATAAAAAGTCTACAAGAATCTAAGCAGGGGAACATTTGTTTATATCGACATGAATATGCATACCATCTGAACCCAGAAATGTGGACTTTTCTTAAATAACCACGAAATAGGTATCTAATAACTCTGTGGAAATAATTTATTTCAAAAGTGAATTATTCTTTTGATTCAAATAGTTGAAGCCTCTTTGCAGAAAGAACAGCTAAGTAGATAAAAAGGACAAAATACACAGAATTCATGACAAAATCATACAATACGTATAACACATTCATCGAACTTTTATGAGAATATTGAAAACATATTATGCAAGTGACAAAAAGATTTTAAGGAACTAGAACCATACACCGTCACCAGGCTGAGACGTACTAGTGTTGCATATTTTTACACGAAAAAAAAAAAGTTATTTATAAAAGAAGCATCATGTATGAAAGTTACTAAGTCACCTGTCAGTTTCTATCACTGCTGTCCAGGTCATCCAAATTGATGTTGGAGATGTTTGAACAGGCGTCCTTGCATTTTCCACATGCAAATATACATGGCAATCCATTCTTTCGATAAAAACATCGAAGTGTAGAACACCATATTTTACAGCTACACCTGACAATCTTAAGGAATTCTCAACGAGCTGGTTCCAAATCTTTGGTAAGAGGAACCATTCGCCCATTACAGTATTACCTTCCCCACTTTGTTGGAACCATGGTATCCACGCCAAGCCACTCCTGTATTAGATAGTACACTCTCAAAGAGTGGTATTTGAGTGCGGCAGGTGTAGAGGGAATTGACTGGGG
>NC_090742.1:132739835-132749835 GCF_036898095.1 Palaemon carinicauda | reverse complement strand
ATTGTTTCAGCTAATGATTAACGTTACTTTAAAAAAGAGAAACAGATATATATATATATATATATATATATATATATATATATATATATATATATATATATATATACAGAATATTAACGTCTGACTATCTGATTTATGTTACCCTAAATTTAGTTAAACGGTAAGAAAGACGCATCTTAATAGAAATTTACATAATTTAGAATATCTCATTTAGAAATAGGAATCACAAATGAAAAACAATACATTGGAAAAATGGAAATAGAAATATTACCGTCAATACATAAAGAATGATAATAATCCGAATGACTTGATTTAGGGAAATATGAGAAATTTTACTAATGCAAAGGAAACAAAGTAATATATGAACAAATGTCCTAGAATATGTAGAGTATACGAATAAGACAGTTTTACGTTCATTATAAAGTGCTTAGGGAATCATAGATATATGAAATATTTGTTCAAGCAACTAAGTCTAAGATATAGTGCTAAAGTAAAAGAACATTGTTATATTTCATTGCAAGAGCTTCAAGTATTAGTCTAAACTTAGGATGGAGACTCTTATGGAGAAATGATAATAATTGAAATGATAAACATAAATAAAAATGTAATATAAACGTCTAGATTTGAAAAGACTAGAAGGGTGTGTTTCATGAAAATTTATAATATTGAAGTAATGACAATATCAACATCAATAGTAATTACAATAATATTATTAACAACAATCACAGAGATGGAGAAATGATATTAAGTGAAAAACATAAAAATACATGGGAAAAAAAGTTATTTCTGAAAAAAAATATAAAGAATATTTTCATTGTGCAATTCAAACGTCAAGATTTGAAGTGATAAGTGATTTTCATAAAAATTTATAATACTGAAAAATTTATCATAATATTATCAATAGTAACAATAGGAGTTATAGAAATAATAGAAATAACAGAAAAATAAATGAAGTCAAGATGGTGACAAAGATATATAATTGGAATTAATTGCTAAAATAACCCTAAATTGAAAAACATTATATATATATATATATATATATATATATATATATATATATATATATATATATATATATATATATATATATATGGAAAATAAAATATTCTACTCTAAACAATACGCAATATAAACGTCAAGGTTTGAAAAGATAAGAATGGTTTTTCTTTATGAAAACTTATAATATTGAAATAATTATGATAATATTATCAACAATAACCTGAATAGTTAAAATAGTAATTAGAATAACTGCAATTACAAAGAAATGAATGAAGTCAGCATGGAGACTTAGATGGAGAATTTATATTAATTGCAAAAATAAACATAAATGGAAAAAAAAACTTGTTTATATAAATTATGAAAAATATTACAAATGTGCAATGCAAAAGTCAAGTTTTGAAGAAGTAATAAGGACTTTTTATGAAAACTTATAATATTGAAATAAGGAAGATAATATGATCAACAATAACCTCAGTAGTTATAATTACAATTAAAACAACAACAATGATAAAGAAATGAACGAACTGGCAAGTTACACAAGTCATCCCCTTCTAGCCGGAAGGTGAAAGCTGAACATCTTTTAATTTTCTTCTCATTATCTGAACATTAGTTGACCCTCGTGCATTCCTCTCCCTTTGCTTCCCCTTCATCGTTTGTCAATATATAATTCATAATATCTGGATTAATGTTAAAGCTAGAACGAGGAAAGATTCCTTCTATTCTCACTGTTGATATTTTGATTTCGCTTTTTAGTAAGCAATGATTTTATAATTATTGTTTCATTATGTTGTGTATATTATTATTATTATTATTACTTACTTACTAAGCTACAACCTTAGTTGGAAAATCAGGATGCTATAAGCCCAGGGGCTCCAACAGGGAAAATAGCTCAGTGAGGAAAGGAAAAAAGGAAAATAAAATATCTTAAGAAAACTAACAACAATAAATATATCCTATATAAACTATAAAAACTTTAACAAAACAAGAGGAAGAAACATAAGATAGTAGAGTGTGCTCAAGTGTACCCTCAATCATGAGAACTCTAACCCAAGACAGTGGAAGGCCATGGTACTTAGGCTATGGCACTACCCAAGACTAGAGAACAGTGGTTTGATTTTGGAGTGTCCTTCTCGTAGAAGAGCTGCTTACCATAGCTAAAGAGTCTCTTTGGCCACTGAACAATTACAGTGCAGTAACCCCTTGAGTGAAGAAAAATTGTTTGGTAATCTGTGTTGTCAGGTGTATGAAGGCAGAGGAGAAAATGTAAAGGATAGGCCAGACTATTCAGTGTGTGTGTAGGCAAAGGGAAAATGAACCGTAACCAGAGAGAAGGATCCAATGTAGTACTGTCTGGCCAGTCAAAAGACCCCATAACTCTCTAGCGGTAGTATCTCAACGGATGGCTGGTCCCCTGACCAACCTACTACCTACAATTGCAATATTGCTGCTATTATTATTATTATTATTATTATTATTATTATTATTATTATTATTATTATTATTATTATTATTATTATTATTATTATTGTAGTTATTGTTATTATTATTATTATTATTATTATTATTATTATTATTATTATTATTATTATTATTATTATTATTATTATTATTATTATTATTATTTACTTACTAAGCTACAACCCTACCTGGAAAGCATGATGCTATAATTCCTATACCCCCAGCAAGGAAATTAGCCCAGTGAGATATGGATATAAGGAAATAAATTCTGTAGGTTATACGAAATAATAAATAATAATATAAAATGTCTCAAACTCAGTAACAACATTAAAATAGGTCTGTCATCTATAAATATTGAGAATAATGTACCTGAGTATACCCTCAAGCAAGAGAACTCTAACTCAAGACACCACAATACCATGGTACACAGGCTATGGCACTACACAAGACTAGATAAAATTCATGTGCCGAAAAAGAAATCCTACAGTAATCGATTAGCCATATATGGATACTATTATTAAACTATGCAATATTATTGCAGACACTGTCTTTCATTCAATCAATGTATTTATACACGCAAATTGAGACATTATCATACTTATAACCAATTCAATAACATATTGATCTCTCTCTAAAATTCGAATATATTTTTTTATATCTCGCGTATTGGCTACTTGCGTATGAGGTGGTGGATGGATGGATGGATTTAGATTGTCCTCCCTAGAAAAGGACACCGGGCTCTTGCCAGATTACCAGCAGCCAGTACATGAAATATGGATGTGAAAGAAGTAAGGTCATATGTAAAGGATGATAATTGGATGGAAGGAATAGAATGCGAGCACCATGACGACCGTGACAGGAGTCCGAAGCTCAGCAGAGGCGCCGCAAAGCAAACGGCGTTCCCAAACCCGGATCCTCTTCGGTCCTAGATAAATTAGATTTTTTACTTATTTTAGCGATTCCAAAGAAGAGAATTATGAGAAGTGTTGTTAAGGTATGCTTAGCCTTTTATTTCTGTTTTTGCGGATAAGATTATAAGATAAATATGAAAATCTAATTCTATTTCGATTATTTTGGCTATAGGAATTTAAATAATTTTATTGCCTAAGGAAATTGTTCATACCAGCAATTGAAATTATGTAATTATTATTCAAAGCACGTCACAACACCGTACGTGAATTTCCCTGGCCAATAGTGCTTGAAAAGCCGAGGGGATATGAAACTTTTTTAAGGTAGTTAAAACACAACTTCGTGCTTCAGTATAATGCACATAGCTTTCACAAATGATTCAAAATCTATTACCATAACTCATGATTTAAAAATCTTATATTACATAAAATTAGCTGACAGTTACTCTCTCTCTCTCTCTCTCTCTCTCTCTCTCTCTCTCTCTCTCTCTCTCTCTCTCTCTCTCTCTCTCTCTCTCCAAGCCTTTTCATGAATTCATTGACCACATTTCTCTCCTTGCTTATGCTATGATGTATGTCGATATCTTTTAATCCTCTCTCTTTCTTCAAAAGCATACTGATAATTTTGTTTTCATACCTGTCTCTGAAAGTTGTTTTTACTACTTACTTATATCAGAAATAGGTAAAAGAATGTCCATAAAGGTGTGTTATTAAATCAAGGGGTGATATCAACAATCAATAAATATCCTCTGGATATCAATTAGACTTTTTTTCTGCTTGTAAAGTCCCGATCGATATATATGAACTTTACATATGATTTTATAATCTCCTTTTTTTTCCTTTTTATTGGTGGGGGGGGGGGGGGGTAGGGTAATCATAAGGCCAGTACTTGTATGCCTGAAGTAAAATCTTTGCTTGCTACTTACCAAGCAGTATCGTAGTTTTTCCTTTATTTAGAACTCAACTAGAGAAAATGCTTGCTGGAAATAAGACAGTCTAGAAGAAAGATAAAGCTGACATTCATGGTTATTGATGCACGTAATTGAAGATAGTGCAAAGTATTTTATGTTGATCTGAAAACACGGAAATTTTGTTTTTTTTTAAATGAAAATCCAATCCAGGAAATTTATTAGCATTACATTTTCTGATTTTTTTCTTATCATTAGCTTAGATATATTTTTTATTCTTTTTATTAGTATTATGAGTCGGAGATTTCACTTTGAACTATCAATGCAAAGCGTATAATCTTCAAGATAATTCATTAATCTTATAATCAGCTTTATCGGAGGCAAATGGGGATTAGCGTTAATAATGGGCAAACTACAAATATACATCTCTATGAGTTTTTATTCTTATGCATATAGAAAAAGTAACTATTATGAAAAGTACGCATCGTGTATATGTTTAGTTTCATAAAAATTTAATCACATGATTTGCTTAGGGAATCTGTTTTTTATTGATGTATTATTATCTTAGGAATTATGTTTATTTTAGAAAAAAAAAAAAACCCATGAAGAAAATTGTTCTGTCTTTATTGCTTGTGTCATCAATTATTTGTTTAAAGAAATAAAAGATATGATACTATTTTATAAAACCTCATTGGTAAACTGCTCATGTTTCAAATTTATCTCTGTACCTTTTTACATTATAAAGCGGAATTGGAATATTCACATTACTTGGCAAAACGATTATTGAAGCTAAATTTAATCACCTTTTTCTTGAATTAATCTCATTAGAAATACAAAGAGAAACATTGATAAGAGTTAATATAATCAATATAATATCTAGTATTATCATCCTTGTAATATGATTAGATAATACCAAACATCAGATCATATTATATCTTTTAAGCGGTTAAGACTTCCATGCTTTTATCAATCATGAAAACGACCTACTTTCATCTACATATAGTAACAATCCTTTTTAAATTCATAATCCTGTAATCAGATTATTTCATCAAAGAACCACATAGCTTAGTTATATAAGACCTTTTGTATTTTGACGGGCTGAGAGAAGGTTGTGAACTCAAAGGCAGTGTGAAAGCAACTGAGTTAATATATTATAGAACACTCTCCTTTATATACAAAACCTCAAGGCAACAGGAAATTACATGTTCGAGAAACAGACAATATCACATAGGAGAAACGCAGACATGTTTATTCTGGTTCTTTTTAGTGCGAGGGAAGAGCGAAGATACAAGCATAATATATACAAAATGAATTATGTATGATCGTGTGACACACTGTTGGTACATGGCTTCCCCCCTAAAAATGACATACTGTACATGTTAAATAGGGCGCTCTGATCTAGAGAGGCGAACTGTAGGCGGGTCATCTGGCAGAAGATAAGAAGATTTAGACGATCAATGGAGACCCAGTCTTCTTTGCCACGAATGTTTAGTAGGAATGCTTTCGGATAGCGGCGGATCACAAGGAAAGGTCCCCTGTAAGGGGGCGTTAGCAGTGGCTTGCTAGTGTCGTTGGGCAGAAAGACGTGCGTTGCAGAGTGCAAGTCTGTTGGTAGGTGATGCTTCGCTGGGGGCTTGTAAGTCTGGCGGCATGAAGTAAATTTTCCCACGACGTGACGTATGCACTGGAGATCGTCAGAGGATGTTGTAGAAGGAAGAAATTCGGCAGGGACGACCAACGGGTCGCCATACACCATTTCACCTGCCGAGACGTCGAGGGCGTCTTTAGGAGTGGTCCTTTAGTCCTAGGAGGACCCAGGGAAGCTGAGTAAACCAGTTGGAATCCTTGCAGCGGGACATCAAAGCTGCTTTGAGGGTGCGATGAAAACGTTCCTCCATTCCATTGGCAGCGGGGTTGTAGGCCGTTGTCTGATGTAAGGTGATGCCCAGGAGATTCGCTAATGATGTCCACAATTGAGAGGTGAAAGTGGTTCCCCTATCGGAAGTAATATGCTCAGGGATACCAAATCTTGCAATCCATCCAGAGAGTAAGGCAGATGTACATGAGGCGGAGGTTACAGTTTCCATGGGAATGGCTTCAGGCCAACGAGTGGAGCGGTCGATGACGGTAAACAGGTAACGATGTCCTTGTGATGTGGGTAGGGGGCCTACAACGTCGACGTAATTGTGTGCGAAACGACGCTGAGGTTGAGGAAAGGTGCCCACTCCGGAATCCGTGTGTCAATGTACTTTGGAAGTTTGGCAAGAAGTACAGGCGCAGACCCAATCTTTAGCATCCTTAGAAATGCCGTGACAAATGAACTTTGCCTTCAGCAGCTGTGCAGTAGAACGGCACGAGGGATGTGAAAGGCAGTGAATGAAATCAAACACCTACTGTCGCATGGGAGCAGGAATCCAAGGTCGCGGTCTACCAGTACTGACGTCACAGGGGAGGGTGGTGTTGGAGTCTTCGAGGGGGAAGTCTTCCCAACGGAGGGACGTGCAGGATGTCCTACATGCTTGATACTCTGGATCCTGTCGTTGGGCTTCAGCCAGGGTGTTGTAATCTAATCCCAGTTGAACGGCAGCCAACGTGTTTCTTGACAGGGCATCAGCAACGGGGTTCATTTTCCCTGGGACGTATTGAAGGGTGCAATTGTATTCAGCCACGGCGGAGAGATGTCGGCGTAGCCGGGCGGACCAGGCATCAGACTGTCAATTGAAGGCGTGCACCAGAGATTTGTGGTCTGTGCGAATGATGAAGGGCGTACCTTCTAAGAAATGGCGAAAGTGACGGACAGCCAAGTGCACCGCCAGCAATTCTCGATCAAAGATAGAATAACCCAATTCTTCCTTGGACAATTTTCTGCTGAAGAAGGCCAATGGGCGGGCCAAGCCGTTGACCACCTGCTCGAGTACTGCACCAATAGCGACGTCGCTGGCATCGGTGGAGAGAAGGAGAGGGGCATGTGGGATAGGAAAAGTGAGAGCCGCAGCGGTTGATAGGGCCTTCTTTTCATTGCAAAAGGCTGCTTCTTGAAGGGGACCCCACTTCAGGTCCTTTGGCTTGCCCTTGAGGGAGGCGTAGAGGGGAGCAAGAGTGGCCGCAATGGCTGGCAGAAAACGGTGAGAATAGTTGATCATGCCCAAGAATTCCTGCAGAGCTTTGACCATCGAGGGCACGGGGAAGTTCTGAACGGCTGCTACCTTCTCAGGGAGGGGGTGGACTCCTTCAGGAGTGATGCGGTGCCCTAAGAACGACACTTCGTTGGCGCCAAAGGTACACTTTTCGTACCGGACTACAAGGCCGTTTTGTTGCAGGCGGTCAAGCACGATGCGCAGGTGACGGAGGTGTTCCTCTTCTGAGGAGGAGAACACAAGTATGTCGTCCATATAACATACACAGAAAAGGGAGGTCCCCTAAGATGCCATCCATGAGACGTTGAAACGTGGCCCCAGCATTACGAAGGCCAAAACAGGAGTAATTGAAGGTGTATGTACTAAACGGAGTGGTGATGGCAGTCTTGGGGATGTTTTCTGGGTTCATAGGCACCTGATAATACCCCTTCATGAGGTCGAGCGCAGAGAAAACCTTTGCTTTGTACAGGTAGGAGGTCACGGTGGCAATGTTTGGGAGGTCTTAGTGATCCAGTTCTGTTTGCATGTTCAGGCGCCTGTAATCCCCGCACGGACGAAGGGAGCCGTCTTTCTTCAGAACGATGTGTAAGGGTGACGACCATGGGCTGGAGGCCTTTTGGCAAAGGCCCATTTCCTCCATTTCGGCGAACATCTCCTTGGCGGCTGCCAATCGTTCCGGTGCCAGATGTCTGAATTTTGCGAAGACTAGGGGTCCCGTCGTCTTGATATGGTGATGAATACCGTGCTTGGCAGGAACCATGGGCGTTTGGCGAAGTTCTGGACGGAAAACTTCCGGGTACAACGCGAGGAGGTGGGCGTAGGCATCCGTGGGTGCGCTAATTTGGAGAGCGAGGTTAGGGGAGCCGGGTTGAAGAGGTGTCGACAAGTACGAGTCTGCGTTGACCAATCGTCGGTGGGTGACATCGACCAGAAGGTGGAAATGAGAGAGGAAATCCGCACCGAGGATTGGCAATGTGATGTCAGCAACGAGAAACTTCCAATTGAATTTTCCGTTTCCGAACGATAATGTGAGGTTCTCGTAACCGTAGGTGGGTATCGCAGATCCGTTGGCAGCTACCAAGCAGACGTCGGCAGATGTAGACAGACTACGTGGTGTCTTGAAGAGTTTCCTTGGCAAAAGAGAACGACAGGCACCCGTGTCTACCAAAAATCGCACGCCCGTTCCTGCATCATGAAAAAAGAAAAGATTAGAAACACGGGAGGCCACCGCCACGAGCGATGGCCTACTTACACGTTTTTTGGCCACTGACAATCCTCGGCACATTTCTTCGCAGTTGCCCCAAATTTGAAGTGGTAGTAGCAAAACTGCTGCGGATGGGAGGCAGTAAGTGGCTGTAGAAGTCGTTTGTTGGGGCGCGAGCGATTGGTGGGTGGTGGGCGGCTTTGTCGCTGCTTCGGGACGTCACGGTGTAGGCGTGTATGTCCTACGGCATTCATGTCAGCTTTGATTGAGGTTGAATAGGCATCCTCTTCGTCAGGGGTGAAGGCGTTGATGGAGGTCTTGAAGTGGCTGTCCATAAGGGCGTCGGCTTTGGTCATCAAGTCCTTAATGGGTAAACTATCGACGTCGGGTATGGCAGCGCATATAGGTCCGGGTAAACGGCGTATCCAAAGGGCACGAAGTAGGTTCACCTCACGAGGAGAGCCGTCTGCGGCAGGTTGAAGGCGAGCGATAATGGTCATTTCCATGAGGGCAAGCGAAACCCTTTGGTCCCCAACGGTTGTTGCGAGAGCTGAGAAAGCAGTGCTACACGGGCGGCAGAAGGTATGTTTTGAGGGCGTCATACGCTATTGGGGTGTCTCCTTTCTCACAAAACCAGTCGGATATTTCCGGGAAGGTGTCCTCGGGTATCACCGCGAGAACATAATCTGCTTTGGTGGTTGAGCGAGTCACGCCGTTGATGCGAAACTGGACTTCTGCGTACTGAAACCAAGCGAACGCCTCTCCACTGGCGAACGGTGAAGGTTTCAATGGGGCAACCACAGCGCCAACTTCTGTAGAGTCCGTCATAGTACCAACGATGGAGGGGCGAGGGGGGTGGGGATGGAAGCCGGTTGGAGCGAGTTATGAGGTCACAAATGTGACGGGCCGAGAGAAGGTTGTGAACTCAAAGGCAGTGTGAAAGTGACTGAGTTAATTTATTATAGAACACTCTCCTTTATATACAAAACCTCAAGGCAACAGGAAATTACATGTTCGAGAAACAGACAATGTTACATAGGAGAGATGCAGATATGTTTATTCTGGTTCTTTTTAGTGCGAGGGAAGAGAGAAGATACAAGCATGATATATACAAAATGAATTATGTACGATCGTGTGACACACGGTTGGTACAGTATAAACTTATTTATTAGGGGGGTCACTTGAGAACTCGTCCATATATTCTGTAGTAAATTGTTGAACTTAATACAACTATAAATTAAGGGCATTATCGTATTACTATAAAAAAAAAAAATAAAAGCTTAAAGTCATTTTTAATCTCGGCAAGAATTTCAAACTTTTTCTGAGTAGCTTTGTCTCTTTACGAACATTCAGCAGAACGCTTTTTAAAAGCCAAGATATGTTTAT
>NC_090742.1:132732335-132734835 GCF_036898095.1 Palaemon carinicauda | reverse complement strand
AAGAGTATGTTCCATAAAACTGAACAGAATTGATATAAAAAAACAATAGTTGAGGATGAATAACAACTAATCTATTTGTAATCATTAGAACAGTTGGTAGTGACGGTTTTCTCTATCATTCGAGAGTGATTTCTATGATTGTTCTATCTAATTTGATCTCTAAATATAAAATGGAAATGCACAGAAACATCTGATTAAAAATTAAAGAATCCTCACACAAAAGTCATAGGGAACTGATAGGGATAAAATAAGCCACACCAATAAAATCTTATTAGATCTCTCTCAGGTCACGGATAATTTTCCCTTTGCCTACATATACACCGTATAGTCTGGCCTATACTTTGAACATTCTCCTCTTTCCTCATACACCTGACAGCAATTAGGATAACCGAAAAATTCTTCTTCAATCAAAGGGTTAACTACTGCACTAAAATTGTTCAATGGTTACTTTCCCCTTGATAAGGGTAGAAGAGACTCTTTATCTATGGCAAGCGGCTCTTCTAGGTGAAGAGCACTCGGAAAACAAACCATTGTTCTCTAGTCTTGGGTAGTATCATAGCCTTTGTACCGTGGTCTTCCACTGTCTTAGGTTAGAGGTCTTTTACTTGAGGGTATACTCAGGAACACTATTCTATTTATTTCCTTGTTTCCTCTCCTCACTTGGCTATTTTCCCTATTGAAGCCCCTTGATGTACCATCCTACTTTTCCAATTAGGGTTGTAGCTTAGCTTGTAATAATAATAATAATAATAATAATAATAATAATAATAATAATAATAATAATAATAATAATAATAAAAAATAATAATAATAATAATGGATTGACTTTGCCAAAGGTCTATTTTTCATTGCAAAAACATGTATTTTCTCTCTGTGGTCATCCATTGCTTAGGTTTACCTCTCGAACAACCAACGGCGTCAACAAAAATTATCATAAATAGCAATGTATTATGAAAGTACCAACCAACTATCATTTACGTGATTGGTTGATTTCGATTTTCATTACAAATGCCGGTACCTGAATTCTGAGTGAATAAGACATTATAAACGAAATGAACTTATATCACTCATGCTTCTACACAAGCTATGGGCTCATATCATAGCACGACTAGAGGCATTTATAAAATATTATCCACCTTTGAGTGTGTTTCTCATGAAATATGGTGAATTCCATATTAGGAGGATTTTCAGTTTAAAAATTATTGATCTTCATATTTTCTCTTATGCATATTAAATGGTTTCTCTGGTGGCACAATCGTAATGCTACATACTGTAAACTGTTGTTTTATTCTTCAGTTCTACATACCAAAAATGTTTAGGTAAACTAAAGAAATAGCCTGATGTTTCCCGAAAATTTAAATTGATTTCAGTTAGAGAAGTATGGATTCGCCTTAACACAAGCAATAAATACATATTGCTTAATTAATCTTAACCTGTAATTAAAACACATACGCAAACCTCATTACCCATAACAGGCTTGTTTAAAAAGAAAAAAAAGGCAAAATCTTAAATTCATCTACAGAAACTATAGCACCATTAGTTCGAACTATGAATGGAATATATAAATTCATAGTTCGACTATTCAGTTTTTACTATTATTGTGATGGAAGCGTAATGTCACTTATTCGATTCTCATATGATTTCGTTAATCCAAGGAAAGGGGGTCGTGATTGGTACAAAGCTGAAAAATTCAATTACGATATGCATAACAATAAAAGGTAAAAGTTTTGATAGTGCTCACATGAAGGATGTAGTATTTTTCCTGAAATATTATTCTGCCAAGCTATTGCCGTTTGCCGTTTCTAACGAGAACCCGTTCCTGTAAACGCAAATGGTCTATCATCCTACAATTGTTCTTTATAGTTCTGTCATCAAAACTTTTATATATATCTACACACACTCACACACACACACACACGCACACACAAACACACACACATATATATATATATATATATATATATATATATATATATATATATATATATATATATATGTATATATATATATATATATATATATATATATATATATATATATGTGTGTGTGTGTGTGTGTGTGTGTGTGTGTGTGTGTGAGCAGGTGATAGATTTTGCCCATTTAAACGTGTTTTTCATATTCAAATAAGAACTATATTTTAATACATTGATGTCTAGATTTTATTTCATACCTCGGGATCAGACACCCAAGGGGGAATCACTCAAAGCCAATAGCCTCTGGCCGGCCGGGGAATCCAATCCTCGTCCAGGAAGCTTGTATGACCGTGACATAGCTAAATGGCATGTCACTGTCTTACAAGCTTCCTGGACTAGGGTTAGATTTCCCAGCATGCCAGAAGTTAGTGTCATAGTGATTCAGCCTTGGGTCTCTGATCCCGAGGTATGAAATAAAATCTAGATATTAAGGAATCAAAATTTATGGCTAATTTGAATATATGTATATATATATATATATATATATATATATATATATATATATATATATATATATATATATATAT
>NC_090742.1:132724835-132729835 GCF_036898095.1 Palaemon carinicauda | reverse complement strand
AATATCTTAAGACCAGTACCAACATTGAAATATATCTTTCGTATATAAATTATAAAAACTATTATAAATGAACAGATCGGGAAAGACTCTTTACAGTACGCCATGTTTCTTTTACCATTACTCGGAAAGCTCTCATCCATAGGGATTTCTTCCCCTCATCTTTCCCCGATTTCTTACCTCTAAGACCATTTATTTCGGATCTACACATTTTCCTTTGTGTGTTCAGTTTCTGTTTTTTTTTTTTTTTTTTTTTTTTTTTTTTTTTTTTTTTTGTCTGGTCCAAAATCCGTCATGTACTTTCCCCTAATAATCTCCATGGGACATTTATAATCTTCTTAGATCCATTTACATCAATTTCTTTGTCTTTCATTTCCTTCATGTCTCCAGTTTTTCATTATGGTCGTTTCAAGCGTTGAAAACAAAATAACGTTTTAGTTTTTTTTAGAGGAATAGGAGGCTTTTTAAAGTCGTCGTTATTATTAAAGCATCGATTCCTAACAGAAAATAATGATAATTATTAGAAATTATTAACATTCATCATTAACTTTTAATTTTAACCATAGTTAACAACATGAGTACTGGTGTTATCATCTTGCGTGACTATTATCTTCCTTTAACACAACGAGGCTTTGAGTGATATGAAAATGTTCATTAACAATATCCTGGCCATAATTTTACTCATAGATTAGTGAAACTTTCAAGGATTAATTATTATGTTAGGACATGGAAGTGATTCAATTTTGAAAGTCCTAGGTCAAAGGTCAAATTCACATATGGATGTCACATAGACATCAAATACGCCTGAGGTCTGAATTGATTCTATGAAAGCCAAGCTGGTTTCGAGAAATAAGATACCGTGGTGGAGGTCTGCACACTCTCAGAGTGCTTTTATAGTTCGGTGGAGAAGATATCTGTTTAAATAGGAGAGGGGAAAGATTATCTTCTGTTATAAATGAAGAAGACAAATGTAAATAGATATTACATAAAATCAAAACATTATATACCGATCATCTTTATTTGAGAGATGTTGTATAGATTTAGGGTGAGGAAAGTAAGAAGGAAGATAGATAGCTTAGGAGGAAAAAATGAAAATTTTTAGAAAGGTCCCTGGGTATATGGATCATAGATTTTACTAAACAGTTATACTTAAAGCTGAGACATACAGCCCAAGAGTTGTCTTTGGCATACATGGGTCTAGAAAAAAAGGAGACTAGATAGAAAAACATTTTGGACGTTGTTGAAGATAGCAAATAAGTTGTTGAATCTTACACAGATATTTCATAATAAAAGTGAATTTGTGTGTAAAACTTTTGGTTCCATTATATATATGAATTAGTTGATGGGAAAAGTAGACGTAGGTACATGTTTCGCATAATGGATGATTTCAACAAAGGATTCAGTGCTGAATCGAAATTGAGAAATGGATGTATATAGACGGAAATATTTGAGAGTATTTCCAAGAACAGGGAACTTATATTTGTGAAAAAAAAATAAATAAAACAGTGTTACCCCATTGATGAAAGAATGAAAGGAATGACATATATTAAGAGAAGTTACTAGTATGCCAGAAATATGCAATACAGGTACATAAATATGTGCATAAGATTGTTATGAAACTATGAGTATCTATAGAAACCATCTGCACCTTATGTGATGGTATACAACATATTTTCCTATTTGAGTAACTTTATTGTTGCTCGTTCTCATTACTTGTCTGAGAAATTTGAGAAATGAATGATTATAAATTGTATCCCAATTAAGATACAGACTTCCTTCCCTAACGAAGAAGAGAAAGTTCAAGATGCTATTTTGCGAGTAATTCCATGATCCTAACAGAAGTAATGCTTAGATTAGGTACTATAACAAAGACTTTCAGCATTTTAATTATTATCATTATTATTACTGACTAAGCTACAACCTTAGTTGGAAAAGTGGGACGCTTTAAGCTCAAGGGCTCTAACAGGAAAAAAATGGCCCAGTGAAGAAAGGAAATAAGGAAAAAAAATATACTACTAGAGAAGTAATGACTTATTCCAATATTATATTTCATGAACAATAATCTTGATTTGAGCTATATTCTATTGATTTTGTCACTCATTGAATAGAAAATAGATAAAGTATACCGGATTTGAACAAATATCCCCCAAGTCATTTTCACGACGGTATTATTAGATTTTGAAAATGCATTCCCAACTGGGCATGAATGATAGCACCGAGATTTCATCTGCTTCTTGAACACCAAAAATGATACTTCCCAAATTCAAATGAGCTCATTCACCGGCCAAGATTATATTCAGTGCGTTTCCAGAATCCTTCGCTTTTCCTGCGTTTCATCATCTGCCTCCCGATGCATTTTGTTTTCATAAATTCCTGCAAAGAAAAGCCGTCTGAATCTCAGGAAGAATGTGACCGAGTCTTTCCATCTCTGTTTGTATAAACATCTTGATTATCTCGTATCCTGACAGCATCCTCATATTACATTGTTCCTCTTCCTCTTGGAATTTCTTCTTCCATTTTCTCCTTCCTTATCGGCGAATCTTCAAACATTTCATGGCTTACAGACAGACATTCGTATACCATAACTATTTCTTTCTTGAGATTTTTCATCGGTATCCATTTTTTTTACCAGAGGAGCAGTGTTACCTCTTATTAACAAAATCAAGAGAGAGAGAGAGAGAGAGAGAGAGAGAGAGAGAGAGAGAGAGAGAGAGAGAGAGAGAGAGAGAGAGAGGGAGACATTATAGAAAATAATAGATATCTATAATATATTGTTCATTGTAGGAATATTTTTAATAAGAAATCCAAATATTTTCAACGGTTGATGATTTCAGAAACTTTATTCTCTCTTATATACAGTATATATATATATATATATATATATATATATATATATATATATATATATATATATATACATACGTGTGAGTCCGCATACGGTATATATATATATATATATATATATATATATATATATATATATATATATATATATATATATATATATAGATAGATAGATAGATAGATAGATATATATATATATATATATATATATATATATATATATATATATAACAACAAATACAAATGAAGCTCTTACTATTCCACTGCAGGATAAAGGCCTCAGACATGTCAATTCATGTGATTTATTCTATATTGAGATTACAAATAAGGCTATATTCATTTGTTGAATAAACCTGAATGAGAGGAGCTTCGAAGACTTAAGTCTTCAAAAAAAGGTCAGTTTAAGTTACAATCATTTAATAGTTTGTATCCCAAAATTCAATGATAGTAAAGTAAATGGTCCATACATATACCAAGGCACTTCCCCCAATTTTGGGGGGTAGCCGGCATCAAACAAATGAAAAAAAGGGGACCTTTCCTCTCTACATTCCTCCTAGCTTGACAAGGGACTCAGCCAAGTTCGGCTGGTACTGCTAGGGTGCCACAGCCCATCCTCCCCCGTTATTCACCTCAGATGAAGCTTCATAACCCTGAATCCCCTACTGCTACTACAGCTGCGTTCATCTAAGGAGACCGGAGGAAGCAACAGGGCCTACCGGAACTGTGTCACAATCGCTCGCCATTCATTCCTACTTCTAGCACGCTGTCTTGCCTCTCTCACATCCATCTTCCTATCACCCAGAGCTTTCTTCACTTCATCCATCCACCCAAACCTTGACCTTCCTCTTGCATTGATCACCTTCTTTAGCAGACAGCCATTTTCCATTCTCTTAACATGGCCAAACAACCTCATCACATTCATATCTACTCTAGCTGCTAACTCATTTCTTACGCCCATTTTCACCCTCACTACTTCGTTCGTAACCCTATCTACTCGAGATACACCAGCCATACTCCTTAGACACTTCATCTCAAACACATTCAATATCTGTCTCTACGTCACTTTCATTCCCCACAACTCCGATCCATATATCACAGTTGGTGCAATCACTTTCTCATACAAAACTCTCTTTACATTCATGCCCAACCCCCTATTTTTACTACTCCTTGAACTGCCCCCAACACTTTGCATCCTTCATTCACTCTCTGACGCACATCTGCTTCCATTCCACCATTTACTGTAACAACAGACCCCAAGTACTTGAACTGATCCACCTCCTCAAGTAACTCTACATCTAACATGATATTCAACCCCGAACCACCTTCCCTTCTTGCACTTCTCATAACTTTACTCTTACCCCCATTAACTCTCAACTTCCTTCTCTTTCATACCCTTCCAAATTCTGTCACTAATCGGCCAAGCTTCTCTTCCGCGTCTGCAACCAGTACAGTATCATCCGCAAACAATAACTGTTTCAAACTATAATGGTAATAGGGAAATAGGGAAGTTTGATTCATTTGCATACTAATATTTCATTAATATTTTCTTGGTTTTCAAGAGAACGAATAAATGGCAAGTTAGCTAACATTTTGCATTAATTCTACAGTTCATTATTAGTATTGTATATAGATTATTTTGACGATAATTGAAATCAGGCAAGATATCAATTTCTGTTTTACCCAATACTTAAGTAGAAATAGAATTAATCACTGGATACATCTAATTCATGTTTAACATAATGTGTGATATTTATTACCGACTTTCGCTTTTATGCATAAATGAAAAAAGGATGAAAAAGCTTTAAAAATAGGAATTCCTGATACATATGTTGACCATATATATGAATCCAACACGGACGTGATTCTTACGATCGATGTAATTATCCATAATTTCATTGCAAAAAGGGTGAAAAACGGTTTATAGAAATAAGCTAATACAATTCAAAGCCTTTTAAACTCACTTATATCGAACAAGCATATCGCCCTTAAACCCAACGAGAGAATTAAATGTGAATTTTGATCCCACCGTCACAAATTTTATTGCTGGAGGCTCTGGATAACCAGTTAGAATGAACCGCAAACATATATATATATATTTCTTTTTTTGTTTGATAACTCAACTGGTCCGCTACATCTTTTGATATCTACCTCCTTTTCAA
>NC_090742.1:132707335-132714835 GCF_036898095.1 Palaemon carinicauda | reverse complement strand
GATGTTTCATTACAAAACTGTCATTTCAATAAGCCTTTGTTACTACAAAATTTGATGGAATTAGCCACTAAGGAAGTGAGTAGCTGAACTGCAGTTTCTCACATTGACGTTTATAACCTCACCCGTTCAAGTGACTCATTAATTTTGTAGTATATTTTGAGATTATTTACTAATAAAGGTACGATGTTTTACATAGATTTTGAGATAATGATTTTATCTGTAATCTGAAAACCACAGTCTTTTAAATAATTTTGAATTAAGTTGATTAGATGGGGTGGTTCTGCCGAGATGAAAACTTTTCAAAAATTTCGAAGCAACAAAATTTATTATTTATTATAATCTGAAGCTTAAATAATAGTATTTATACATACGAAAAAAATTCTTGTAAAATTCTCTCTCTCTCTCTCTCTCTCTCTCTCTCTCTCTCTCTCTCTCTCTCTCTCTCTCTCTCTCTCTCTCTCATCTTCAGAAACATTCTTCCCATCGTAGCTAAATATTTACTTGGATGAGGAATATAACTGATATATCCATATGTTCTGGTGTTTTTTTTTTTTAAGTGAGCCTATTCATATACAGTTCACTAGTTGCCCAAAATGCTACATGCAACATAGGCCTAGTAAATGAAACTAAAGTGACGAGATATTAGTGATAGGCTTACCCGAATCCCAATAGTAATTACATTATTTATAAAGATTTTGTGTCAGTATGGCAGTCTTAGGGCAACCATTGAGCAACTCGTGCCTATGGTCTCTGGAAAATCATTGGGTTGGAAATGTGACGAATAAATTACTGCATATTTGTCATTGATACCATCATTTTCTTTGCATATATTCACCTACTTCTTACTTAGTTCTGCATCTTTTGAGAAACAGGGAAATCTATTTACTTTTCACCACCAACAGTTATAGTGGTCTTATAAGAATTGGAACACCCATATATTACACACACAACCATTATGAATCTGTCAACGCAAAAGAAAACAACAACGCCTGTAAAAAAAAAAAAAAAAAAAAAAAAAACTGCATATTTCCCGCCTATATGTCGCCTGCCTGAACTATCCAGGTGACGTCATGCGCGTGAGTGTAGAAAACGGGACCGCTAGGTAACTCACCTTATCTTATTCCATCTTGGTAATTCCTACATCCAAAGTCTAGAGATTCGCTGGCATAATTCTCTTCAGGAAGATCATTAAAGAGAGACGATCGTTCAAAGGAATTTAATCGGATTCCCACCTGACATTCCCAGCACCAGCCGAGAACGTAGACATTACTCGAGATTTTTTTTTTTTTTTTTTTTTTTTTTAATGACTGACTGACGTTGGAGTCACGACTTTGTTCCTTCCGTTCATATCTTTCGATGATGACGATTTTGAAAAGTGATTTCAGTGTATTAGAATCGGAATGGTCTGGAAAGAGTGGGCTTTCTCTAGACAGGTGATGCTCTGATATTCAGGGGAATGCAATGGAGAATTTTGAATTAAAGGTATTTACAGAAATTATACGAAATAATATATGTAAATATGTATAAAAATATATACATACACAACAAACATATATATATATATATATATATATATATATATATATATATATATATATATATATATATATACGTATATATATACATATATATATATATATATATATATATATATATATAAATATATATATATATATATATATATATATATATATATATATATAATATATATATATATATATATATATATATATATATATATATATATATATATATATATATATATATATATATATATATATATATATATATATATATATATATATATATATATATGTATATGTGTGCGTGTGTGTAAATGTACTGTTTTTGTATATATATATATATATATATATATATATATATATATATATATATATATATATAAGTATATATATATATATATATATATATATATATATATATATATATATATATATATATATATATATATATATATATACCTTATATTGGGTGAAACCCTCGTAATTTCAAATGATAGGCAATGCAGCTAGCTATCAATCATGTGAGCAGATTCACTGAAAGAATCCTGAACTACCTAACTACTGGTAATCAAATTATATATTATTAATTGGGTCAGGTGGTAGGTCTGGAAAATTGGTAAAAAGTATATATATTGAATGAGGACATATATCACGTATTCCGAGGCTGCTGCAGAAGAGGGTGAATGTTGAGTGGTGTTTTGCTCTTTAGAAAACATAAAATTCCCCCCCAAAAAATAAAAAGAAGATCTGCAGAAGATTATGATGGATGTATGAATGCTATCTTCAGATGAATCTCTGGTCCAGGCTTTTAGCCTAATTCCTCCAAGAGGGAACACAACGTACAAAACATTTAGGTGAAGGTTGAAAATTTTTTAGATAATGTGACACCAATAATTGCAGAACAGATAAATATACGAACTTACAATCACAAAAATTAAAGCCATTAATCTTCGAAGATTTTTTAGATGTCTGATTAGATTGTGGGTACACTGGGGCATAGTATTCTATCTTATTTCTCTTCCTCTTATTTTGTTAAAGTTTTTATAGTTTATATGGGAAATATATATTATATTATCGTTGCTCTTCTTAAAATATTTTATTTTTCTTTGTTTCCTTTCCTCACTTGGCTATTTTCTCTGTTGGAGCCCCTGGACTTATAGCATCCTGTTTTTCCAATTAGGGTTTTAGCTTAGCAAGTAATAATGATAATAATAATATTGGTTATGTCCCTGCCTTGCGATGTGTCAGACGAGTATTCGAAACCAGCTTGAGCTCGATATTTACATTCATTGTCGTAAACCTCACCATCATAGGGATGAAGCATTTGGGGAAGCCAAGAGATAATTTCTGCTGAGTAAGAAGCGGCTATTGCCTGGTCCTCCCTGGTTCTAAATTAATGTGGAGCAAGGCTTGGGCGCTAATCTTATGAATATATGGTCAGTCTAGCACATTGTCATACTAGGGTATTATCAATGTCTCTTACCTCTGCCATTCATGAGTGACCTTTAAACATTAGTATGAGTATATGGAAGCATGTTTGTAGATTCATTTAATCCTGTTGACTTAGGCAAAAACTCTCTTCGATTTTACACCGCTAGAGAGCAACAATCATCTTTTACATTGGCCAGAATAGTTCTATAGACATTCTTATTATTTATAATTCACACAATAAGCCTTTTGTATTGTAGACATGATAAATAAAGTATTCTTAACTTCAAGACAAAAATCCAATGACTGTTACAATAGCCACCCACACCCACCCAGACACACACACAGACATATAAACACACACACACACATACACACACAAACACACACAACACACACACACACACACACACACACACATATATATATATATATATATATATATATATATATATATATATATATATATATGTATATATATACATATATATGTATATATAATTATATATAATCCATTTGTATACTATTATTATTATTATTATTATTATTATTATTATTATTAATACTACTACTACTACTACTACTACTACTGCTATTATCATTAGTTATTATTTTACTGATATCTATAACATATATGGTAAAATTAATCACTTGACATTCATTTTATGTTTCTATAATTCCTTATCTAATGATTTTCGTTGTACGTAACTTATGTTCCAATAAGTACATGAAGACATTCAACACGTATATACTCATGTCTTACACCATTTCAGTAAATCATTCCATAATTGAATGCATTTTCAAATATCTTCCTAAATTGATAAATTATAAAAAGAATATATGAAAATTAACAAAGAAGTTGAATTTCCATTTCAGAGCAGAGTTCTTTAGGTAAGGGTATAGCGAATACAATTTTTCTCATGGCGTAATTCTTTCCCTAGTTTTGATTTACTAACTAAAATTAGATATAGCATAACCCGTAGAAATGACAGATGTAGAAGCCGGTGGTTAAAAATTTTAATTTCTATTAAACTGGTTATGAATCGACTCAAATGATAGAAAATGTATATACATATATATATATATATATATATATATATATATATATATATATATATATATATATATATATATATATATATATATATATATACATATACATATATATATATATATATATATATATATATATATATATATATATACATATATTTATATATATATATATATATATATATATATATATATATATATTTATATATATATATATATATATATATATATATATATATATATATATATGTGTGTGTGTGTGTGTGCGTGTGTATGTATGTGTGTTTGTGTGTGTGTATGTGTGTATGTATGTTTGTATCAACATACGAAAGCAGTATAGGCTATACGTATACAGTATATAATTTTCTTTTATTTTTATCATGAGAATGGTGATTTGAATCAAATAATAATAATAATAATAATAATAATAATAATAATAATAATAATAATAATAATAATAATAATAATAATAAGAAGAAGAAGAAGAAGAAGAAGAAGAAGAAGAAGAAGAAGAAGAAGAAGAAGAAGAAGAAGGAGAAGAAGGAGAAGAAGAAGTAGAAGAAGAAGAAGAAGAGGAAGAAGAAGAAGAAGAAGAAGAAGAAGAAGAAGAAAAAAATCTCATGACCCCTTCTCTGATCAGTAACAAATCCTCAAGGCTCTTTAGTAACATAACTATCAAAACATTTCTTGGAAACATATTTCCATTACTATTCACTGAATGATATAAACAGATGACACTAAATTGCAAAGCAGATTTCAGAAGCTTAAAATAATGTTGTT
Organism: Palaemon carinicauda; assembly: GCF_036898095.1. NCBI lineage: Eukaryota > Metazoa > Arthropoda > Malacostraca > Decapoda > Palaemonidae > Palaemon > Palaemon carinicauda. The sequence continues at coordinate 132,710,051 of NC_090742.1, read as the reverse complement.
CTCAGAAGACAGATTCGAGTTGAATTGGAGTAATTGGGACGAACTATGTAATGGCCCACTTGAAGTCAATATCCTCTTGATTGACATCCCAATATATTAACTTGTTACGTTATGTACAAAGTTACTATTTAACGCTCGGTACTTAACAGAGCTATGTGAGTTTGCTCTTAAAAATTTAATGGAAGGGGAATGTCATAGTGTTGCCAGTCAAATATTCCCTTCAGTACTACAGATACGGGTTCTAGATTATATAATATACTGTATATACATATATATAAACATATATATACACCCAGACACAAGTTATAAACAATATCATTCATATAAACTTTTGTAATTAACTTCAGAACTTTGGTTTTAATTCATTACAGTGAAACAATATCCCAAACTTGTATGATGTATTTTCGAAAAAAAAAAAAAAATGGTCAAACTTAGAATATTTGAATTCGTTTACACATCTCAAGAGGTACAGCCATAATGCAGATGTGGAAAGTAAGTACCAAAATTAATAATATTCAAATGATTTTTATCATTAAAGTTATTATTATTATTATTATTATTATTATTATTATTATTATTATTATTATTATTATTATTATTATTATTATTATTATTTAGCTTACTATACTTATGAAAATTATTATCATCAAACTTATTATCATTATTATCTAAATTATTAATATTATGAAAATTATTATTATTACTAGAAAAACAAATATCATTCAACGAAACTTTCACGATGTTGGTGTAAAATTTCAACCCAAAGAAATTATTTTTCTTATTAATTAGAAATTCTTCTAAATATGATTCTTGTTATTGACATACCCTTAATTGAAAAATCGCTGAGTCTCTCATTAAAGTGTTCCACTTTTAGTTGAAGCATTTCTTCTAATTAGAATTCTTAAGGGGGAACTACATTCGAATATTTCATAGTTAAAAATGACAAGTAAACAGACTTACCAAAAGGTCATTTTATGTTCATTAATGTTAGTTGAGTTTTTACTTCTAAGTGAAAGTTGAATGGAATAAACTAAGTTGATAATATTTATAGTTTTTTACCTAGTTGTCAAATATGTTTTTTCTTTACTACCTGTTAAGCATTTCTAGTTTTATAATCACCAAGATCTTTATATGAAAAAGAAAAAATTAAACCCTCTATGTATGGAATTGCTTTACTAATATTGTAATGATGATTTCTCTCTGGCAATGATCATGAGGTTGCATTGATCGTTTTCTTGCCTTGCAAAGATATCAAATCCTTTTTTAATCGAAACTATATCATTGATGAATATTTTATAATTCATTACCCCCCCAAAAAAAATATTTCTATGGAGAATTTTGACAATTGTTTATCTTTATGCTCAACTATATTACTAAAATGAGGGAGTATATAAAATCATGAGTTGATCTCTCTCTCTCTCTCTCTCTCTCTCTCTCTCTCTCTCTCTCTCTCTCTCTCTCTCTCTCTCAGAAAATCTTATATAATCATACGAGCGACATCTCAAAGTAATCCTGGAAGTGATTATTCGTCAATTTATAGCTGCATCTCCTATTTCCATAAAATTTCTTTAGTAACAGTAATAGCACGCTTGGAAAACAGTGAATGTGACAACATTCACTAAGGAATTATTTCACGATTCTATACTTGCTTTTATAGCAATTCGAAGGAGGTAGAGTTCAAGAATTTAAGGTAGAAATATTGTATATGACAAAGAAGGAAAAACGTTTGATTATTTGATTTCTATTTTTCGTATATTTTATTTAAAGATACTGATGTATTAAGTGCAGTGAGGTTGTTGTCTTATATGGCATGAAAATCATTAAAATGGGAAACGGGGATTATTGACCGATTTTACTCCGTTTTCAATAGTTTCATTACGGAGAAGTATTTTACAGGAAGGAGCACGATTACTATAGTTAATGATGACTTGACATAAAGATTCACTGGAACGTAAAATGTCACAAAACATTAACTTGAATTAAAAACATAATTCTAGATATTTTAAGGTACTCTGTTCGTTTACATACCTAATTTTACATAGTTAATCATAGCCTCTAGTGTATCAGCGACGGAGAGGAACACAGAGGAGGGTACTAAAGTAATTTGCATTTGATAATCACATTCTAAGTTACGAGGCAGGACGAGGCCTTGACCGGCCTATCTCTCTAAGATAACTGAGAATCACTGACTCGTTCATCAGCTGGGATTCCTTGATGGCGTCCCAGGTGGGTTGGGCCATACCAGGGATCCTTCTGTTCCTGGGGGCTAGGCCAGCGGTCGCCAAACGGTGGTCCAGGAAAAAATTTGGGTGGTCCGAAGAAAAATTGGGACATTATGTAATTTTTTTTCTTAACCCTCTTTAAGAAACCCTGGTAAAAATTGCACAGAAGACAGATAGTTCAGCGCTACCAATTTAGCATTTTATGGTGATTTAACATTAAGAATTTGAATCCAGTATTTAGCAGAAAAGAATAAAAATAAATAACTAACAGCATTATGAATTACAATGAATTAAACATTATAAATGTGAATTTTTCCTAATGTAGTATAGGCCTTGCATCTTGCATCGTCTAGCCGCTAGACAATGCAAGTTGGAACCGTCTTGGTTGCTATGTCCCACCAGTCCTCTCCGCCGGCGATCCCTGTGGGAGCCAATTCTAGCTCAGCAATGTGACAAGTCAGTAAATTAATGCGCCAGCGCGATACAATTCTTGA
>NC_090742.1:132672335-132687335 GCF_036898095.1 Palaemon carinicauda | reverse complement strand
AAAATATAAAAATGTTAATAACAATAAAGTGGGCTTACTCTTCTTCGCCACTAAAGGGCCTCCTCACGACTCCAAGAGCACAGTGTTCAGGCAGAGGCAGGTGACTAAAGGGCGTATATTACGCTCGCACTATGGGCCATCCACAGGAGCAAATGCTATGCTCTACTTCAACAAAAGATCTGTAGAAATCCTCGGTGAGGCACAAAGTCCAATCCTCCATCAACGGATCCCAAACAATCCAGCTTCGGACAAAGGGCACGAGCACACAGGGTCACTCTTTAGTGACGCAACAACATGCGGGAGTGCTCAAGGAAGACTCCTCCATCCAAAAGTACACTGCCGTAAACTGCCAAAAATATAGCACACTGGTCCTTCTATAGTGGAGCCGAGTACCGAACTGCCGTACAAATATCACAAGGCCCCCTCGAAAACTCCGGGAAAGGGGCAAAATATGACGTGGCACGGACGATGAAGCCAAACCACCATCACAAGCATGAAAAAAAAAAAAAAAAAAAAAAACTTCATGGGCGGAGTACCAATATAAATTATTAACAACCGTTAATGAGAGGTAAAAGACCCATATCCAGCGTTCAGGGAGAAACTCAAAGGAAATTGGATTAAATAAGAAAAACTTACGTTAAAAAGGTCATCAAAACTGAATAAATTACGTTAATTTATGATACCTCCCCACCAAAAAGAAAAAAAAAAATATTTTTTTTCTCAAAGGTCAAAATTAAAAGGAATTGCAAAACTTAAATTACTTATTTCAAAATACTCGAATTAGTTACTTTAAATACTAGAAATAAATCAAATAACTAATACAGAGCAAACAAGAGAAATTAAACTAAAACCTGGAAAGGAAAAAGTCATTAATACATAACCTATAGACCAAACTACAGCTTACTCCCTACTCCTAAAAAGACCTAGGTAAAACGTCTGGTATAACATTATCCTTCCCTGCTACATGCCTAATTTGAAGGTCATATTCCTGCAAAAAGAGACTCCACCTAAGCAACCTCATATTTTTGTCCTTAAACCGTTGGATAAATACTAGAGGATTATGGTCTGTGTATACCAAAATAGGATGAAGTGATGAACTCAAATAAACTGAAAAATGAGTTATAGCTTTTATTAAACATAAGGCTTCTTTTTCAATAGTTGAATATCTCGTCTCTGCCGGCGATAACTTCCTTGAAAAGTAAGCGACGGGGTGTACCATCCCTGCATCATCCTCCTGGAGGAGAACTGCTCCAAGTCCCACGTCACTCGCATCTGTCGCTAATCTAAAAGGGAGATTAAAATTTGGAGATTGTAGTAAAGGATAATTAGTCAAGACTGCCTTTAACTTTTCAAAGGCTTCTTGGCACTCCTTGGACCATACAAACCTTACTCCCTTCTTTAATAAATTTGTTAAAGAAGTTGCGATATCAGAGAAGTTCTTTATAAACCTCCTGTAGTATCCGACCATTCCTAGGAACCTCCTAACCCCTCTCCTATTTTGAGGAGCAGGAAAGCTAGCTACAGCCTCCACATTAGCTTTCTTAGGAGCAACTTTGCCTAGGCCTACCTCATGTCCCAGGTATAAAACTGTGGCCTGAGCAAAATCACTCTTCTTCAAGTTAATTACCAAACCGGCTTTCCTCAAAGCCTTAAACAAAGCTTCAAGTCTTACCAAATGAGACTCCCAATTATCACTATATATAACCAAATCATCAATGTATACAACACACCCTTCCAAATCCTGAGTGATCCGATTCATCAGTCTTTGGAAGGTGGCAGCCGCATTCTTCATTCCGAAGGGCATGACTTGGCATTCATACAAACCATCACCTGTAACAAAAGCAGAGATTTCCTTCGCACGAGGGGAAAGACCAACCTGCCAATACCCTTTCAGCATATCCAGCTTTGTAATAAACTTGGCAGATCCGATTCTGTCTATACAATCTTCCACCCTCGGCAAAGGAAATGAATCTGTCTTCGTCATCTCATTAACCTTCCTGTAATCAAAGCAAAGTCGGTGTTGGCCTCCCTCCTTCTTAACCAACACGACAGGAGAACTCCATGGACTACAACTTGGTTTAATTAAATCATGGTCTAACATATAGCGAACCTCTTCCTGAACAATTTTCCTCTTGACAGGGTTAAGCCTATATGAACACTGTTTAATGGGCTTAGCGTCCCCTACATCTACATCGTGATACAAAACATTTGTTCTACCTGGCGAGTCCTGAAACAAATCTTTATACCTGTAGATTATATTAATTAAAGGTTCTGATCTGTCAGAATTCAAATGTTGAAAGTTAACATCAATGTTATTTAAAATATCAGAATTACTTGACAGAGCATCAGGATTAACAGTCATTCTCTTGTTAGTCATAAGATTCTCCTCTACAGACACTACTGCAATTGCATCTACTACTGGTTCTACCTGATCTACATCTCTACTAATAAATGGCTTTAACATATTTACATGACATATACGAGAATTTCGTCTCCTACCAGGAGTTTCAATCAAATAATTTACATCATTAATCTTTTTCAGCACCCTCCATGGGCCTGAAAACTGGGCTTTCAGTGGGTTACCTGGTATAGGTAATAACACTAACACACGATCTCCAGGCTTAAAGATACGAACCTTGGTACTTATGTCATAATTAGACTTCATCACAGACTGACTTTCATGCAAATACTTTTGAGCGAAATCCCAAGCTTTCCTCAGTTTCCCCTGTAAATTAGAAACGTAATCTAAAACATTAACTTCAGATGTCTCTCCTTCCCAATGTTCTCTTACCACGTCAAGAGGACCGTGTATACTATGGGCAAATACAAGTTCGAAAGGAGAGAAACCCAAAGACTCATTAGGTAGAGACCGTATAGCAAATAGGGCATAAAGAATCTCCTTATCCCACTCATTACCCGTTTCGTAGAAAAACTTCTTTAATACAGACTTCAAAGTCTGGTGTAACCTTTCCACCTGTCCCTGACTCTCTGGATGGTAAGGAGAAGAAGTAACATGATTAACACCAAGTTCAACCATTTTCTTTCTAAAAAACTTACTTGTAAAATTAGTGCCACAATCTGATTGTAAAACCTTTGGAATGCCAAATTTAGTGAAAAATCCAATTAATGCTTCCACCACCTTCTCACCCCGAATACTCCTCAGTGGGATAGCCTCAGGAAAACGCATTACCCTGTCAACCATGGTTAGAAGATATTCATTACCTCCGCGCATCCGCGGAAGAGGGCCCACTACATCTATAACTACCTCCTTGAAAGGTTCACCCACTGAGGGAATGGGAATAAGAGGGGCTTTAGGGATCTTTTGATTCTCTTTCCCTACAATCTGACACACCTTACAAGATAACACATGTTTCTTATCCTCACGACGCATCTGAGGCCAAAAGAAATGTCGTGCCAATTTCTGAAAGGTCTTCCTAACCCCGAAATGACCCGCGAGGCTATGTTCATGACTAAAATATAACAACTTACTCCTATACCTTTCCGGCACAACTAGCTGCCGAATTACCTCTACCTGGTCAGCAGGAGCATTAACCGACCTACTCATACGGTAAAGCAAACCTTTTTGTTTCATAAATACAGGTTTAGAAAGATCACTACCATCACTAAGTTCCAAATGATTAAATTCATTTCCTTGGGCTTCCTTAAAAACTTTTGTATTCCAATTAATACCCTGAAAAGATTCATTATTATGGCCCTGAAAAGATAAGTTATCATAATTGTCAATGTTTACCTCATTACCATTATTAACATCAGTCACAATGTCAGTCACTTGTCCATTAATTAACTCAGCATTGAGTTCTACCTCCGCGAGGTCAACCTCTTTAGATTGAGAACGCGTAACCACTGACACAGGATTCAACGAATCATCTATGCGTATCTGGTCACCTGCCAGATCTATCAACGTCAAAATAGGCAATACGTCACATTCAGCTTCAGCGGCTAAATCATTGGCAAATATAATGTCTATATCAGGAATAGGCAAAGTATCTACTATGGCCAAATTAACCATACCCTGAAAATTCTTAGTCTTCAAATATAACTCTTCTAGTGGATAAGAGGCCACCGTATCAGGAAATTCACCCAACAAGACAAAGTTCTTATTCTTAAACACAACACCCTCGGGAACTGACCTCCGCAATATCAACGACTGAGCGGCACCAGTGTCTCTCAAAATCCTCACACCACGACCCATATGCATAGCATTATCAACATAAACAGTACCATCAGATATATACTTCTTAAATCTTAGTCATTTTGACTCCTCCTTCTGCGGTTGTTCCGCCGATACCAACGTCACGGGTTCTTTATTCTTTTCTAAAAATTTACGACGCGCAAAACAGTCCGCCTTTAAATGTCCGCGGCGGTGGCACCAAAAACAAACTACATCGGACCTAGAGGACCTACTATCATTACTACTACTGTTCCTACTGCTATTTACAAAATTACGTGTTTCGTTACCATCACTCTTATTGTCATTTTCAATCTTGCCCTTTCTTCGGTCACCTACCGAACTGTCAATAAAAGTACCATGATCTGATTGACTCCGGTTATTCCCCCTCCAACCATTACCTCGAGGAGGGAACCTCTTACCGTTAACCTCTTTCACACAGTCCTGACAATGAGCAAGAGAATACTCATCAGATGCAATAGCGATCTCTTGAAGCGAATCCAATTTAAGTTCATCTAAATGAATTTTCAGTTCTCTAACTACCATTCTTTTGAACTCTTCGACTAAAATTAATTCCTTCAATTTCTCGAAAGTGTCAGTCTCCTTAGACTTAAGCCAATCATCAAGGAATTGTTCCTTTCTCCTTGCAAACTCAACAAAAGTCATACCGGGTTCTTTCTTAAGGTTACGGAACTTCTGTCGATAAGCCTCCAGAACTAAATCATATGCCTTATGGATAATGGCCTTGACCGAATCATAATCCGCCGACAAATCCTCGCTTAAAGTATTATATACTCTCTGAGCTTTCCCTTTTAATTTACACTGAACCATAGTGGTCCACATATCCTTGGGCCAAGACAATTTTCTTGCTATTGTGAAACTCACGCATTTGCAACTGAAAAATTTTCGCTCTTTTTCGCGCTCTTCCGCCCTTAATTGCAAAGTTTTATATTCCATCTCCTTAAGCTTAAACTCCTGAGCAAGGATACCCAATCTTAATTTACTCACCTCCTGGCTACCTGAATCCCCTACCTCATCGTCACTATCGCTATTTACAAAATCCGGATCACCAGACATTACTGCTTCCTTTGTGTTACCTTTAATACTCTTAATAGCTTTAAGGACTTCACGCAACAAATGACCCTTCTTGAATTCTGTTGGTAATCCTAAGATCAAGTGCACTGCTAAACACCATAACTCGTCTCTTTTAAGATTAAAAATCTCCTCCTCCCAGTCAGACCTATCTAAAAATAGTGCTGCCGCTTCCTCAACTTTATCCCCTACTAAAGTCATCCTCCTAAACCAATGTAAAAGTAACAAAAGAAAAAATAGGTTAATTTTCCCCCCAACTACCTAATTCTCCCTATCACACCTCTCTAAGAAAAACTCTCAAAGGTTGAAATGTCAGTCAGGATCCTGTCACGGTCGCCAAATTTTGTTATGAACTTCACGATGGTCTGAAGTTGAAGTTCTTACGGACCTGATATTTCAGATCAGTACCACAAAAAGGGTATGATCCCTGACAAAAACAACACTCAAAGAGTACAATCTCAGAGAGGATACACAAAACGAGAAACTATAGATTAACAATAATTTATTACATCAAAAATTTATTATAATAAAAGAACCCCTCTGAAAACTGAATAATGGGGAGAAAAATACAAGCACACACAATGCCAAAGCAGTCACTCCTTCAATTGCTTACCTAACTAACATGCTAAGGAATAAGAGAAAGTATTCAGTGGAAGAAAGAAAAACACTCTTTCCCTAACATACGATAGGCGGAGACTCAAAAGGGGGGGAAAACCTTAACCTATAACTTAACCTAAATTTTTACAAACAAAGTACATAGTACTAAAGACATACTCATTTAACAATATAAAACTCATAACTCAAGTAGAATCCATTAATTGACGCACGAAAAATCATCCAAGGACGTCTCTAGTTAAGTGTAGACACTGACACTAACTAAATAAGGGGTTGCTGTACCACCACATGAAGAAAATATGAAAATGTTAATAACAATAAAGTGGGCTTACTCTTCTTCGCCACTAAAGGGCCTCCTCACGACTCCAAGGGCACAGTGTTCAGGCAGAGGCAGGTGACTAAAGGGCGTATATTACGCTCGCACTATGGGCCATCCACAGGAGCAAATGCTATGCTCTACTTCAACTAAAGATCTGTAGAAATCCTCAGTGAGGCACAAAGTCCAATCCTCCATCAACGGATCCCAAACAATCCAGCTTCGGACAAAGGGCACGAGCACACAGGGTCACTCTTTAGTGACGCAACAACATGCGGGAGTGCTCAAGGATGACTCCTCCATCCAAAAGTACACTGCCGTAAACTGCCAAAAATATAGCACACTGGTCCTTCTATAGTGGAGCCGAGTACCGAACTGCCGTACAAATATCACAAGGCCCCCTCGAAAACTCCGGGAAAGGGGCAAAATATGACGTGGCACGGACGATGAAGCCAAACCACCATCACAAGCATGAAAAAAAAAAAAAAACTTCATGGGCGGAGTACCAATATAAATTATTAACAACCGTTAATGAGAGGCAAAAGACCCATATCCAGCGTTCAGGGAGAAACTCAAAGGAAACTGGATTAAACAAGAAAAACTTACGTTAAAAAGGTCATCAAAACTGAATAAATTACGTAAATTTATATATATATATATATATATATATATATATATATATATATATATATATATATATATATATATATATATATATATATATATATATTATATATATATATATATATATAAGGAGAGAGAGAGAGAGAGAGAGAGAGAGAGAGAGAGAGAGAGAGAGAGAGAGAGAGAGAGAGAGAGAGAGAGAGAGAGAGAGAGAAGCTTTATGAAATATTCCCTTTCGCATATAAATAAACCTTATAGTTGCTTTAGTTATTTTAAACCTTTAAGCGAATGTTTACCAAAATACACTAACATAAGCATAAGTATTTATTTTTACAAAATTATACCAACTAAGCCCAAATTGCAACAAAGTAATTCGAACTTAACAAAGTGTGATACTGAACGGGGAGCGACCTTCCCATATAAAAATAGTTCTACTATTTTGTGTTTCTTTTTAGTTTCTCTCCTTTTTTTACGGTGCATTTTGGCGTTTATACCGAGCACCACTTACAAACCATGGAACCAGAGGAAAGAAAGTGTCCAAAAGCAATTTAGTCTTTTCTCGATCTCGGGGATTACAAGGTTTCGTTGTCGTTTTCTGTATTGAAGGTTAAAGTTCAGCTCAGTCCTTGGATATATATATATATATATATATATATATATATATATATATATATATATACATATATATATATATATATATATATATATATATATATATATATATATATATAATATTATTATTATTATTATTATTATTATTATTATTATTATTATTATTATCGGCTAAGCTACAACCCTAGTTGGAAAAGTAGGATGCTATAATTATGCCCAGGGGCTCCAACAGGGAAAATATATTCTATATAAACTATAAAAAAATAAAAAAAAATAAAAAACAAGATAATGAGAATTTAGATAGAATAGTGTGCCCGAGTGCACCCTCAAGCAAGGGAACTCCAACCCAAGACAGTGGAAGACCATGGTACAGAGGCTATGGCACTACTTAAGATTAGAGAACAATGTTCTGATTTGGAAGTGTCCTTCTCTTAGAAGAGCTGCTTACCATAGCTAAAGAGTCTCTTCTACCCTAACAAAGAGGAAAGTGGCCACTGAACAATTACAGTGAAGTAAGAAGAATTGTTTGGTAATCTCAAAGTTGTCAGGTATATGAAGTAGAGGAGAATATGTAAAGAATAGGCCAGACTATTCTATATGCGTGTACGTGTGTGTGTTTGTGTGTATAGGCAAAAGAAAAATGAACCGTGACCAGAGAGAAGGATCCAATGTACTACTGTCTGGCCAGTCAAAAGACCCCATAACTCTCTAGCGGTAGTATCTCAACAGGTGGCTGGTGCCCAGGCCAACCTACTGCATCTATCTATCTATCTATCTATCTATCCATCTATATATATATATATATATATATATATATATATATATATATATATATATATATATATATATATACACATATTCTGTACACACACACACACACACACACACACACACACACACATATATATATATATATATATATATATATATATATATATATATATATATATATATATATATATATATATATATATATATATATATATGTATATATATATATATATATATATATATATATATATATATATATATATATATATATATATATATATATATATATATATATATATATATATATATGTATATATATATATATATATATATATATATATATTTATTTATATATATATATATATATATATATATATATATATATATATATATATATATATATATATATATATATATATATGTGTGTGTTGATTCAGAGAGGCAACATTGATGGTATGAGCTGTACGTAGTAGTTTCTTAAAATACCATCTTTTTCTATATTAAGAGATTACAAGGAAATAAAAAAAAATGATTCAATTCAGAGAATCTGGTATACATGTAACGTTTCATAATTATTTAACCTTAATAAGAAGTTAAAATATTATAACTTCTATTAATTTCTCAAATTCATTTGAGCATTCTTACCTCGACTTAATGATTCAGAATATATAACATTTTATAAACTTATTTCTGACGGTAACTTAGAAACCATGGCTCCGAACGATTTATATGTATTTCTCTACCTTAAGCTACAGTTGTTTTGAAGAAAACTTGTCTTTGTTTAATATCTTTCCCAGAGTTTTCAAACTCATATTTCCTTGTTTTTTTTTTTTTTAGAGATAGAGATCAGCCAGCTATTCCTTATTAGTTTGTCACAATAGATATCTGTTTGGGGCTCGAGGTGAGGATGCCAGGTTCATACTTGCAAAGATTATTGGGCAGGATATGTTGTACTATGCTAGTGGTATCTTTATATTTATTTCAGAAGCAAATCTTTTAAAAGCAAATTAACTTTTAAAAAAGAGATCATTATTATGGTTTTAGATAAAATTTCCTTTTATTTAAATGATATCTGCTTCAATAACCCTCGATATCAAGATGCCAGAAAACTCAAAGTCAATCAATCAATCTCAATAGTCCCTCGATATGAAAAAAAGCAAAGGGCTTATTACCTTTGATATCTTTAGTTGAATTTATAATACTTTCTTTATCTAAGATAATTTGTTTAAAAAAAAAAACATCATTCACTGTAGGATCACTATATTGTCGGGTAGAGCAACTAGGCGAGTTTTTTTTTACGAATAACTTCAAAATATTTTTTTTTTAAGTAGGGTAGGAACCAGATTCCGGATCCCCTAAGAAAGATTGTAAGCTACTCAAATCTTTACTGAAATATCGTGATAACTGAGGGTTTAAATGAATACACGAAATAGATAAATTTTGTTTTCTATACACGATGAAGTTGCATCTTGGGGGAGTCTCTTGAGTTATTGTTAAAAAAAAACACAATTTTCAATTTGTTTCCCGGTGCAGTTTTGAATTTTCTTTAAGGTACAAGGTTATTAAAGAAGTAAAATGTCTCTCCATCTACCATTCCAAACCTAGTTATCAGTATAGCAGTTTCAAACTACTCGAGACCGAAATTAGCTAAAAGTATGGATAACGGGCTGACCATATAACAACCGAATTTTTTATTGTAAACCTAACCATTGAACAAGAATAAGTTATTGATGGCACACAGTTTGATTGACTTTATTGACTTTTTTTTCAAGTCAAGAGGGGGGTCGAGGGATAATCAAAAGAAATATATTTAGATTTATTTCAGAAGCAGGTCATCTGAAAGCTCTCTAACTTTCACAAGGACATCTTCGCTTCTATGGTTTTAATTTGAATTTCCTTTTATTTTTTATGTTTGGGTACTGCTGGAGACTTACTAGAGTATGGATGTTTTGCGCGAGCTCTGTTAAGCACTCGCCCTGAGTCGTGTTTTAGCTTTCTGTTTCTTGCTTGGAATATCATTGAAAAGATATTAGTTAATCTTATGGAGAAACCTAAGTGATAAGAAACAGTACACTATGTCAGTTCCTAACTATTTCTGCCTTATATGTAAAACCACGGAGGGAGAACGGAAAAATGGATAGGATGTGAATGCAATAGACTCTACCATAAGAAATGTGTGCATATAGTGATAGGCATCACTGATAATGGAGGAATAACCTAGACTGCTTATGCCCACACTGCGTACGTGAATACAGACAAGCCAATTTAATAATATCAAAATTAAAGGAAGATTTGAACGTGAGAGATTTGGCCCTGAACGAACAAAATGTAAAAAGAGATGACTTGGAAAACAAACTTGCCGACCTTAGCGCACACGCAGCAAATTTCACCCAGACTATCGACTTCACAGAGAAAGTTGACATTCTTGCCATGAATGTGGAATCAATTAAAGAAACACCTTGAACATTGATACACCCAAAACCGGAGAAACCGACATTTGCTAATAAAGTTTAAGAAAAAAAAAAAGCTGTTGATAATTAAATCAACTAATAAAACTAAAATTACTGATAGATAACTCGAGGTTGCACGTACAAGCACTAAAAGACATTCTTACACTTAACACGAGGTCAACTACGAATGGAAATGTTGTTGTAAACTTTGCGAACAAAATGATCAGAGAAGAGGCGGCTATCAAAATTCAGACATTGGTGGCTGACACTGAAACGAGAAAAATCGGAAAACTAAAACCAAAAATAATGATATGGAATGTGTACAATGATGATGATGATGTAGTAAATGCTTTGATTGAAAGAAATCGCTGCCGGGAACAAATCCAAAATATATTAGAGAAGTGTAGTCCTGAAGAAAAATGCCTGGGGGGACCACCCACTATGTGCTGAAATGTGATCCTGAAGTTTGGAGGGCTATTCATGATAATGGGGAACAAAGTTTCGTTACGATGGGGTATTTATAATTACGAGATAGGTACCACGTGATCACATGCTACCACTGTCAGAGGTATGGACATCCTGAAGAATGATGATGAGGTCTGCGGAAAATGTTCAGGAAAGCATTCCACCAAGGAGTGTAATTCCCAGGTGTCAAAGTGTATAAACTGCACAAAGTTAAACGAACCAAGTGACCGCATTGTAAATTCTAGAAACTGCAAAGCTTATGACTTGGATTTGGAAAGACAAGCAGAGAATACTGACCATGGTTACTAAGGTCATAAACTGTGGCTATGTAAATATACAATCTGTAGGTAAAAAGACTGGTCAAATTCGAGAATTGATAAACGAGAAATATTTGGATATGCTAGCATTATATGAAACATGGCTATTTAACTTTGTCAATGCAAAGACCACCGTAATGATAACCCCCGCCCCACAAACACACACGCCTTCTTTCACATACCGAGAGAAGGTAGGTCTCGTTGGGGTGTCGGACTCTTTATTCATAAGAGCTACTCAAATCTCAAAACGTTGGAAGGAATTAGTGTAACAAGCTTTGAATATATAGAAATAAACTTTGTAACAATCTACAAACCTCCTAGAACAAACACTAGTATCTTTTTTGATGAATTCGGTGCTCTCATTGAGATGATTATCATGGAGAAAAACGAATTAGTTATGTGTGGAGACTTAAATTTTTTGATGGATGGCGCATCAAATCCTGACGCTCTGGCATTTAGTGAGTTATTAAAATTATTTCAACTAGTGAATAATGTCAACTGTACAACTACTTAAACTGGGCATACGTTGGACTTAGTTTTAACAACAGTCGTACAACAGTGGCGATTTAACAGTAAATCAACAATACGCGATATGAAATGTTAAATACTCTGAACAAGCAAGGTAAGACTACAGTGGAGGTCCTGTAGCGAGTGGAGTTCCCCTGCTGTATGGGACCGGAAAAGCAGCCATCAAAGTAAAAAGTTAAGTAAAGTATCTATGACGCTCTATATCTACGTCAAAAAAACGGCTACAGTATGTCAGGATTAGGGATTGTTTCCCGGTATCCCTGGAAAATTCCGTGGATTTATTTTTTTTCCCCGGGAAATCCCGGCTTCTTTTAAAATATGTGCAAACGAAAAAAAAATAATACATCTTCAATAATGACCAGCTATTGCAGTATAAGTGTAGCTATATTAACTAACACTGTTCGAAACGATTAAGAAGCATTGCTAGAGAAAAGTGATCTTTGGTAAGCAGCAAAACAGCTTCTTATTCGCCTTTATGACGAAAACATTGACGACATATTTGTTTTTTCCAAATCCAAAGAAGAAGCAGTGTCTTAGTCAGTTAACTCAGATCGAAGCCGATAGAGGGAGCCATGATATATATACATATATTTGTATATATATATATATATATATATATATATATATATATAAACATACGAAAGAGCACGAGTAGGTATACATATATATATATATATATATATATATATATATATATATATATATATATATGTATGTATATATATATATATATATATAATATATATATATATATATATATATATATATATATATATATATATATATATTTGTGTGTGTGTATGTGCGTGTTTGTGTGTATATGTTTTTGTTCAGATACAAAATTTGCGACAGCTTTTATCACCTTCACAAGTGGTAAGGCGTATATTTATATTCAAGATTTTTATAGCATTTATAACCTACTAATCGAGGCTGTCGCAAAAAAAGCTGCAGGAATATCTCCGCTTTGTGACTACCAACATCTTTATTGCTTTCCCATCTTAGATTCTCTTTGTGCACTAAGAAGTCAAAAGAAAGCTATTTAGCCTGGGTTTCAAAAGGACTTATTCCAAATACAATATATTACAATAAAACTTTGAAAGGAATAAATCATGAATAACTTTTCATTGAACAAGATTGTGTATACCCTAAGGTATACACACTCTCAGAGGTAGTTATGTAAATTCCCTCTTTTCGTTCCACGTGTGTTTTTTTTTTTCTTTTTTTTTTCTTCCGTGTCTGAAAGCGAAAGTCCTTTGTGGAAGTCGAATGAGACTTAAATGGATTCAACCGAAGGAAAATATTTGTCTGCACGCGCAATATCTTATCAAAAGAGCCTCAAATACATTTTTGATATTGGTTTCCAGGAGAGAGAGAGAGAGAGAGAGAGAGAGAGAGAGAGAGAGAGAGAGAGAGAGGACAAGACACACCTATACAATATATTGTCTCTATATACTATGTGACTCTCTCTCTCTCTCTGAGAGAGAGAGAGAGAGAGAGAGAGAGAGAGAGAGAGAGAGAGAGAGAGAGAGAGAGAGAGAGAGAGTCACATAGTATATACAGTAGAGACAATATATTGTATAGGTGTCTTGCTCTCTCTCTCTCTCTCTCTCTCTCTCTCTCTCTCTCTCTCTCTCTCTCTCTCTCTCTCTCTCTCTCTCTCTCTCTCCTTTACAATAATTCAATTCAATTATGCAATGATTCTGTGCTGATATCCTAAGAAATGGTTACAGGGATAGTGCCATAGGGTGTGTTGGTGAGAGGGATAGTACCATAGAGTGTAAACCTAGTATAATTGAATATGTTTATTGTAAGTCTAGTTTGTGTAAACTTATTAACACAACCTCTTTTGATGGTGTTTCTTCAAAAGTAAAAAAAAAAAAATAATAAAAAGAATATTTACAAAGAATTTTAGCCATTGAAACGGAACAGACTTTCTGGAACCAATGGCAGAATATACATCTGGAAACTGCAGAAGTAATTACTGACTTTAAGGTCATTAAAACTTTGAAGACAAACCAGACAATTGCTGAGCAATTGCCCTCATTGCACCAGAGAAGGTCAAGCGTCTCCCTGGTAACCAGAAGAAGCAGGCGGGAAGGGTGAGTGTTACCATAAACGTTTACAAAAAAGGAGAAAGTTATATTTTCTCCTCTTTTGTACATCACTGTTCTGATTACTATCATTGAAATATGTTTATTCATCTATGTTTTCATCCCATATGGTGTATCTTAGTATAAGAATATATATATATATATATATATATATATATATATATATATATATATATATATATATATATATATATATATATATATATATATATATATTTTTTTTTTTTTTTTTTTTTTTTTTTTTTTAACGCCAGTTTTAATACAGCACTATCATACTTTTAACTTTAAAACGCGCTCTAGGCAACTTCGAAAGTTGTATCATATTTACATTAGCATATGTTTGTTTACATTTTTTAAATTTATTTTACAAAAAATGTACTTGAGAAATTGTAGGTATTCAGAGATATGTCAAATAATTTTATGCACATAGTTTTCTTCGCGTTTAATAACCTAAGTTTTCTTTAATGTGCTGAAAATTTTGTGCGGTTTTTAACGAGTGGAGTTCCGATTTAATTTTTTTTAATATATGTATATATATATATATATATATATATATATATATATATATATATATATATATATATATATATGTGTGTGTGTGTGTGTGTGTGTGTGTGTGTGTTTGAATGTGTGTATATGTATATCTACATATCAATATCATCATCAACCATTGTTAGTCTATCACAAGACAAAGGCTTCAGGCATGTCTTTTTTTACACCCACACACACACACACACACACACACCAGTTTATGGTCTTTCTTCGCCAGTCTATACCCGCAAATTCTCTTACCTCGTCACTCCATCGTCTTCTCTTCCTCCCCCTACTTCTTTTGCAATCTGAAGGGGACGCATTCTGGTATTCTTCATGTCCCTATATTATCTATCATTCTCATTGTATGTCCTGCCCA
>NC_090742.1:132667335-132669835 GCF_036898095.1 Palaemon carinicauda | reverse complement strand
GAAAGGAGCAGGGGCTGGAAAGGGATGAATCTGTCTGTGCATATCTCTAAATATTAGCGGTCATTTTTGATGGGTCGTGTACACTACTTATACGATAAAAGATGAACCAACAAAATTTATGTAATTACACTCTTTCACCCCCCTCCCCCCAAAAAAAGTATCCTACAATGAAAATCATTGGTACTTTTTATTCTTCGAGTGTGAATTGGGTTTTGCTTGATGCAGAGAATTATATTGAAATAAAAATTTTAGTTACTGGGATTTATTCCAAAAAATGTAAATTGGTCTGGGCTTGGTAGTTCAATGCTATTGGTAGTAGTAGTAGTAGTAGTAGTAGTAGTAGTAGTAGTAGTAGTAGTAGTAGTAGTAGTAGTAGTAGTAGTAGTAGTTTCTTATAGTCTCTCATCAATTCTCAGATAGAAAGCATTAAAAGAGTGTTTTGCTGCTGTATGTACGGATTGTGTTTATAATATAGATTTTAATCGTTTACAATACCCTTGAGAAATGATAATGCTACTTCTTAGAATATCTGCTTTAACATCACTATTTTTGAAAAAAAATCCTTAAGAATTTTGATATGTAAGATACATATATTTATATTTTTTTATCATCTCAGTTATACAGAATTTAGGCTATATAGAAGCGAATTCTTTTCTTGTTCGCATGCTGTTTTAATGGATTGCATGTTCATAATTAGAAGGATAGCTATGTAATCTATGTTATAAACTTATCTTAAAGTCTCTCTCTCTCTTTCTCTCTCTCTCTCTCTCTCTCTCTCTCTCTCTCTCTCTCTCTCTCTCTCTCTCTCTCTCGAAATGTCTGTTCGTTTGTATCACGATATTGACCTATGAATAATTAAGATAATTGCATTTTATGTGATACCATGATATATTGTTTTTTATGGTGCACATAGATGTAGAAATGGTCACAAAGATGAAGGATAGATGTGTAATAACATTCATTTCAGTGGTAAAGTAAGGCATGAATAATTCATATCTTCGAGAAAGTTAATACTCCAAAGGATGTATTCCATTTAGTATTCATTTTATGGTAAATTTTAACATTCGTAAAGATAATAAAAGAGGTTGAAATATAAATCACTAACTGTAGCTAACAATTTAATCTCAGTTCCCGGAGATAAAATAAAAAGTAACTTCACTTTTCGTTAGATTAGAGAAAAATATCAGAGAACATGTTCGAAATAGAACCAGGATCTAAGACGTTTATGACTTGATATTCACAAATCATCTTCCAATAGATTGAAGATAAACAATGAAGCATCTCTTTATGAATTCATTTGAAGTTTGTGTAATGTGACGAGATGTCGAAAAAACTTTGTTTTACTTTTACTATCTTGATAAGGTATCATCTAAAAAATCCTCCCCCCATAAAAAAAAGAAAAAAAAAATAACATTCCCTCCACATAATATAAGAACTATTAAGAATATCAATGTTTTTCGTTCAACATGGCTATTATTTGTCATGATAATCCCGCACAATAATACAATATGACATTTTTAACAAAATGTGTGGTCACAATTTCCTTTTCTTTTACTTGTCAACTAAAGAGGTAATTTCCACCATAAATCATTTTACACCTTTATTGAGTACTTTTTAGGAGCATGGGTTAGGTGTTGTTTTATTTTAAATCATGAATTTTAGAAGGTTGATGCATTTAAGAATAAGGAAAACTGTTTATCCAGGCATTAATATCGTTTAGAAAGATAACAATAGGAAAATGTCTGCAATATTATTGTCAGGAAATCCTCTTGATCTTAATAAATAGAGCTCCTAGTAAATTTGTCAATGTGGATTATTCGTAAAAGTTTTTCTTTAAAGATTAATATTTGTTTCTGGGTCTTCCAAGATATTGTAACGGAAAAATAATTCATCCATATGTTATGCTTAATTATTATTGTTCAGCAGTATACGAATCCATAGTTTTATTTAAAAACAATTATTATACTGTTCATTACCATGTTTCATTCAACTTCAAACAACTAAGTTTTCGCTTACTCATTTGAATTAGCTAATTATTTAAAATCGGTTATATGATTCATCTATTCAGAATCATATTTTAGTTTAATTATCATTCTGGAGTCTCTGTAACATTTGTTTTAAGTATTATGAGAGTAATGCAGGAAACGGAAAAAAATTAAAGAAGTTATTAACAATAAATAATATTCACTGAACGCAATACATACAGTATGTAATTTACCACTTCTCTTG
The DNA here is from genome assembly GCF_036898095.1 of Palaemon carinicauda. Lineage (NCBI taxonomy): Eukaryota > Metazoa > Arthropoda > Malacostraca > Decapoda > Palaemonidae > Palaemon > Palaemon carinicauda. Next base: position 132,667,606 of record NC_090742.1, on the reverse strand, counting down.
ATAAGTAAGTGACTGAATTATGGCTGCGTGAGCAGTGACGCATCAATAAAAACAAACCTGAATCCCAAACTCCCAACGTAAGTTCCACAAACAAATTGCACAATATACGAACACTGAAAATTACACACGATGTGATGAAGGCACAGAGACCCACCTAGCGCAGTTTACACGAACACGGCATGAATATTACGAGTAGGTCACCACAGGACACAACCTCGATCTAGGCAATTTTAAAGCCAGGTTGACACCTACGCACTTTTTTGTTGCGACG
>NC_090742.1:132642335-132652335 GCF_036898095.1 Palaemon carinicauda | reverse complement strand
CTCCCTAATAGACAACTCTTAGTTAGGATGAGCTTTCCTAATGACTGAGTGTGTCTCCTGCTAGAACGAAGTCTATATGACCCTTATCCCTTCCCCACCTCTCTTTCTTTTATCTGCTTTTAGCCACAGTCCTACTTCCGTACCTAGTATAGATTAGGATGGAGGACAGGCTCAGCTCTCTGCCGGCCGGCACTACGTGTCGGCCGGCAGAGACCATTTTTTCTTTGCAGAGTGATCCCCAGACCTCCCTTGGTCTCCCTTCCATGTCTGTCGGTAGAGCCTTGCAGACTATGGATTCTTTGGAAGCCTGAATGTTACATTCTCCCCTTCCATAAGTTCGCTCTTTCTGGATGGAAGGTCATATGGCATGCCGCCCTATAACCTTACATCCATACTTTTTCTCTGACTATTGTGTTGCACCCCTATCCCGGCTGGCGGCTTGTCAGCCGACAGTCGGGCAGGTAGACGTTCTCTGATTCTTGGCTACTGTCGGCGGCATTCTTTTATTACCTTTGCCGGCCGGCAGTGGAATCACAGCCTGAATTCGTTGGCCGCTACGATTAGCGGCCGGCAGCCGGGTTTTAGTGTTTTTAGCTGTCGGCTGGCAATGATTGCCGGCCGGCACACAGTTGCGAATCAGTTGGCTGCTGCCTATTAGTTAAAGATAGTATATCTTTGATCTATAAAGGGGTAGTTGCCGGCCGGCACAATAACATGCGATGCACAGTAGTTGCTATATTCGTAGTGTAGTACACACTGCATTAGTAGAAACTGCTGTAGAGAGTTTGTGATAACACTAATGTTCTTCATCATACTTAATGTTATCTTGTACAGCCTTTTATTGAGACCGTACTTTATATAGAAAGTGAGTTCTTTCTGCATTCTTTCAATCCCGTATATTAAAACTACACATTAAATTTCCGTTTAGGAAATTACATAAGGTATTCTAGTATAGAATTAACCTTAGTTTTAATATTTTGGGAGGTTACAGCAATTGACTGAACAGGAAATACAAGTATGTGTCTTTCCTTCTTTCTTTTATAGCTTTTCTATATAAGCTAAATGTTTCAATATAAGTGAAAAGCCTTCACTTGATACTTATGGATTTTTCTTCTCTTTACAGGAAGACCATCCGAAGTGCGGGAGTGTGTTCTGTAATGTCCGCAGTAAGAACTTCTGTGGACATTATTGTAGGAGGCACGCAGCAGGCACAGCCTTCAGAGTTGTTCTCCGCTATTAGGACACTCAGGTTTGTACAGTTTGTTCTAACCTGATTACCGAGGCTTTTGACGACCCTAAGTCAACGGAGTCAAGGGATGCTGCCAGGGAAATGTTACGATCCTGGGTGAGGGGTTTTCAGAAAAACATCTCAGGTCCCTACCTTCCTAATGAGAAGTTGAGGTCCTACCTTTTCCCTAAAGCATCGGCTGATGCAATCATACCCCAGCCTCAGGTGGAGATACCAATTGCTCTGAATCCGGTAGATTCTGAAGTCTCAGCCGCCCTTCAAGACATCCAAGTAGACGATAGAATGTCGGAGGTGTCGGATTCTACTGAGAAGGACCTTCTAGGAGAAGGTCAGGAGGAGGAGCTGTTTCAAACTCCTCAAGTAGAAGAGCAAGAAATTGATGAAGTGTCGGTTACGTCGGTTCCGGACCCAGAACCGGTTCCTTCTACATCGTCTGCTATCCCAGATGAACTGGGAAGTACTCTTTCTTCCATTGTTGAGATGATCCAACAAATTCAAAGGAAGAATGATGAGAAGGAAGCTGCAATGAAACAGGAGTTACATAGACTTGCAGCATCACGTGGGCCCCAGAAGCGGCTCATCGTGAAGGATCTTCCCTTGTGCTCGAATACCAATCCTTGGAAGTATGCCGAACACATGCCTATGAAAACCGGGGAGATCGTGATCTCAGAAAAGTTGAGAGCAATTCCCCTGGAAGAAGTGGAATTTTGGCCCAACAATGATTTTTATCCGGACTGCTATGCCCGTCTTAGGAAGGAGCCAGCCTTAAAGGAGAAGACGGAGCCGGAGGTCATAGTTTTTTACCATAGTAAAGCTCAGACGTTACTATCGAGCTCGATGAAAGAGAGGGGCTTCACTAACTCAAAGGTGCCCCCCTTGAGTAGAAGCTTCCCTCCTTTGTGGCCTCTCCTACCAGAGCCTTGCCCTTCCTGGAGAAGGGATATAAGGCTGCCTTAAATGCGGTGGAGGCAGGGAAACCATGCCCCTCCTTGGAGGAGTGCAAGCTGTTATCTCTGACCTTGCCCTGGGAACAAGAAGACTGGAAGGACGTACACCTTACCTTCTCAGTCGGGAAACTAGAAGCTGATATTGCTGAACGCCAGTTCGGTGAGGCGCTTCCAAAAACTGTCGGAGGCTCTCTTGCGTAGAGAGCAAGAGACAAAGGAAAGACTTGCGGCATCGATGTCGTTGCAATCAACACTAGAAACGATGGCAAGTGACCCCAAGAACCAGGACATGTTCATGGTTGTGGCCAAAACCCATATGGCCACAGTTACGAAGGATTTCTATAGCTTTATTAAAGCTAGGAGAGCCTGTAGAGAGTTCGTGTTCGCCTCGGTTGTGGTGATGCACAAACCGAGGAAACTGATATCCTCTCATATTTGGGGTAAACACCTCTTTCCCAATGAAGATGTTAAAGAGGTAGTAGACAAAAGGCCTAGGCCATCCTCTTAGCCGGCTAAACCCTACCGACAGCAACATCAACAACAACTTCCTGTTACCGCGGTGCCTCAGACGGTGGCACAACCTCCAACCACGTACCAGCTGGTACCTCAACAAACTGCGACCCTGTCGCCAGTTCTTAACCCAGCCTCCAAAAGGCAGACTTCTTCCTTTCGTTTGAGAGCCAGAGGAACAGCCAGAGGTTCTTCTAGACGCCCTTCAAGAGGAAGGGGATCCAGGGGAGGACGCAGTCAAGGAGGCAAGGCCTCAGGTCCACAACAGCAGAAGTACATACTTCCAGTAGGAGGGAGATTGCAGCTTTTTTGGGATCGCTGGACCTTCGATCCCTGGGCCCACAGCCTAAATAAGAATGGACTAGGTTGGAGCTGGAGCAGTCCTCCACATCAATTTCCTCAATTCTTCCAACACTCAACCCCCGCTCTGGAGGAATATGTCTGAGAGCTCTTAGTCAAAAGAGTAATCCGGAAGTCTAAGTCCATCAAATTCCAAGGAAGGCTGATTTGTGTTCCAAAGGAGGACTTAGAAAAACTCAGTCATTCTGGGCATATGCTGTGTCTATAGACTTTTCTGACGCTCATTGGCACGTTCCAATTATTCGTCACCTCTCCCCCTACCTAGGCTTCAAGTTGCTTTGATAACTTTACGCCTTCAGAACCATGCCTTTCGGGCTAAACATAGCCACAAATATTTTCACGAAGCTCGCGAACGCAGCCGTCCATCAGTTATGCCCAAAAGGGGTCCAAGTAGTAGCCTACTCGGACTACTGGCTGGTGTGGGCAGCATCCAGGACAGTATGCATGCAAGCTTCTAAGATAGTGATCCAGTTCCTGGAACATCTGGGATTCAAGATCAACATAAAAAAGTCTCGTCTTTCTCCAGCTCAAAAATTTCGGTGGTTGGGAAGCCACTGGAATTTGGAGTCACATCGACTTTCCATTCCTAGTAAGAAGAGGAAAGAAATAGCAGGATCTGTCAAAAGACTATTGAAATCCAAACGGATATCAAGACGTGAACAGGAGAGTGCTGGGCTCTCTACAGTTTGCTTCGATAACAGATTCGGTGCTAAGAGCACAGCTTAAGGATGCAACAGGAGGCTGGAGAAAATATTCATCAAACGCGAAGAAATATCACCTGTCAGCAGTTCACATTCAAGAGTTCCGCAATGTGACAGCAGACGCTCTATCTAGGTTTACACCTATAGAGTCAGAATGGTCCCTTGACGCAGGATCGTTCTCCTTCATCTCGAATCAAGTCTCAGAGCTGCATATAGGCTTCTTTGTGACGAAAGACAACAAGAAAATAGTTCGTTACGTGTACCCTTAAGAGGATCCGTTAGCGGAGGCAGTGGACACTATGTCCCTGGACTGGAACAGATGGTCCTGTATCTATCTGTTCCCTCCGCACACCTCCTTTTGAAAGTCCTTGATATGCTGAGATCCTTCAAAGGGAAAGCTGCAATAGTGGCCACAAGTGGCCAAATAGCGTGTGGTTCCCTCTGGCATTGGAACTACGATTAAAATTAGTTCCGCTACCGGATCCATCCCTGTCTCAGCGAGTACAGAAGTAGACTGTCTTCGCTCCATTACAGAAAACACGGAACCCACATCTCATGATTTTCTCTCCTTAACGATGAGAAAAAGATTCGGTGTTTAAAAGTCAGTTTAGACTTTTGGAGGAAACCAGAAGACATTATGAGGCTTCAGGGAAGAAATAGCTATCCTTTGTCAAGGTGAAGAAACTGAAAGAAATCCCGACAGATTCCTATTTATTATTCTTCATTCTCCTTCATGAGCAAGGTTTAGCAGCCTACACAATTCTATTGTTCAAGCCTTCCTTGACAAATTAGATACCATATGCCTTACAGGTCGACTTTTCTAACGACGTTCTTAATGAACTAGCCCTTCAGCGCTTCCAAAGACCATTTACTTGGTCATTAGATATGATTCCTCATTGTGTATAAATAATGAACAATGATGAATGGGCTCAGAAGGTTTTGAATTTAAGTCATATTTCTGTTTGTACTCGCCTTGGGGACCAGAGTTAGTGAATAGTGGCTCTCTCTACATAGGAAGGCTACGTCCAGTTCTTGGAGGGACAACTGATTCTATTTCCAGACCCAACGTTTCTTACAGGAACAAGCTACCCACCAACAGGTGGGGTCCCTAGAGAATCTGCCCTCTGAAGGAAGATGCATCTCTATGTCTAGTGGAGTGCCTAAAGGTCTATCTTCATAGAACTTCAGACTTTATGGGAGGACAGCTGTTCAGAAGAGAAACCCTGTGTTCAAAGTTATCTATAACTAAGGGCGAAATTCACCCGTGTTATTCGCAGAACGGATCCAGACAGTACACCCGTTTGTCATGATCCGAGGAAAGTTGCCTCCTTCATAAAATTTCTTTAATTATATGGACTTTGAACATCCTTGTTTGCACACCGGCTGGTAGTCATCCAAGGCAAGTTGAGCAACTTATGAGATCTGTGGTAGCAGCAGGTAGAATTCTTTAACCTTCTGTTTTAAGTCTGCGAGGAACAGTGTAATTAATCTGGGACGATTAATTAAGAGGTTGCGCGTGTAGTCACTGTATGTTACTACACGCTGAGCGATAGGCCACAAAAGTGTCCTTACGTACTATTCCATTGATGTCGGTAATCTATAGCATAATACGGACACTTATGCCAAGCGTTTTTTACGCTAGTGTATGTAAACAGTATACAGACTATATCATTATTATTAATAATTCTATTGAAGTGGCAAATCTGTTTCCTAGTAGATGAAACAATATTTTTCTGTTGACTGTTTTTCTTTATGCTTTCACGCATATCATCCATATTATATAAATTTTATAAATGTTATCTGATATGTTCGATTATTAAATTTTTCGCCCACACTCATTTTATTAGAAATGTACTGAGCATTAAGATTAAAATATGGATATTTTTATCATGGAATGTCTTAAAAGACTGTTCCCTGATTCAAGCAAAAGTCCACTCACTCTAACCCTTCCTTGGAAGGGTTGACGTGGTACCCTAACGGGTTGGTGGCAAAGAGGCAAAATTTGTTTCTATGCGGATACAACCATTATCCAATAGTTACTAAGAGTGGTCACTTTGGGGAAGGTGTCACGAATTCATTCTGACTTTGGCGACTCTTATATAAACTTTGCTTTATAATGTATGGGGCGAGACCACTATACAAGCTTGTCATTTTGTCATCCATAAGTTTTTATATACTCCTTGAGACTCTTCCAGAGTCTAGTATGACTCATCCCTGTATGGGGCAGGAAGCACTAATATAGTTCATGCTTAGATGAAATGATGTATGACGGTAACATCATAGGTCTCTAGGTCTAGACGGACCAGGAAAATACTTTCTTGAGAGTACGGCACTGATTGGGAATCCACAGAAACAGTAATGCTCTGGTAAACTTCCATCAGGACGACATGGCCTGAGCCCAAAAAACAGATTTTGAGCAAAGCGAAAAATCTATTTTTGGGTGAAGTAGCCATGTCGTCCTGATGGACCCGCCTTTCCTTTTATTGTAAAAAGGCTGGTTGCCCCCTCCCTAGAATACAGTATATGTACCACCTCGTATATCGCTACAAGGAATAAAGAGTGCACTACCGCCTTCATCAGATACACACTGGAAACGGAATAGGAGAGATGCCTTATGAGCGGCTCTCTTCATTCTCGTTTCAGATTCTTATCACTTTTCCCCCTCGAAGCGTTAATAATGTTTGGGGCGAAGATAGCTATGTGACGTGTCAAGAATACGTCCTCTGATCTTATGCGATATCCCTGTGAGATTATTTAGGGATATTCGCTCCAGGAGTTAAAATTCTGGATACCTTACGGTAAATTTCTCTGGGAATATCACTGTAGTCAAATATACCCTAGAAAGCTACCTTATAGGAACTTCCATCAGGACGACATGGCTACCTCACCCAAATATATATATATACATATATATATATATATATATATATATATATATATATATATATATATATATATATATATATATATATATATATATATATATATATATATATATATATATATATATATATATATATATATATATATATATATATATATATATATATGCGTAAAAATCACAGGAAAACGTGATGCTCAGATGCAGAAGAACCACAGGGAAAATGAAAATACAGAATATACACTTGAGTCCTGACTAGTTTCGTGATACTTCCTCTGAGGAAGTATCACGAAACTTGTCAGGACTCAAGTGTATATTCTGTATTTTCATTTTCCCTGTGGTTCTTCTGCATATATATATATATATATATATATATATATATATATATATATATATATATATATATATATATATATATATATATATATACATATATATTTATATATATATATATATATATATATATATATATATATATATATATGTATATATATATATATATATATATATATATATATATATATATATATATATATATATATATATATATATACATATATATATATATATATATATATATATATATATATATATATATATATGTGTATATATATAAGATATATAATATATATATATATATATATATATATATATATATATATATATATATATATATATATATATATATATATATATATATATAATATATATTATATGTATATACACATATATATATATATATATATATATATATATATATATATATATATATATATATATATATATATATATATATATATGTGTGTGTGTGTGTGTGTGTGTGTGTGTGTGTTCGTGTGTGTGCATGTGTGCTTATCTAAGAGAGATTATTATGCATTGTCCAAGATGAAATTTTTTCAGCATTGTCTGGAAATTAAAATATTACATTTTTTCTTCAAATGGAAATGGATCTTATACCTAAGCATACCAAAATTCCTGTTCATCTCTGGAAGGGAGAACTCCTTTTTTTTCTGAGTATTAGAGAAGGGTGCGTAAGTTGACACCGAGGAAGACCCTTACACGACAAATTGCAAACGTTGGGAAGGAATGTTTTTATCGTGACCACTGATATTACATTTCTTTTTCTGGAGGTCTGTCCTGATATTAATTTCTATGTTAACATTTTATGTGTTCATAATAATTTAATACTCGTAATAATGATGATACATTACAACGATGATGGATATTGTGATTATTATTATTATTATTATTATTATTATTATTATTATTATTATGATCCAGAATGCTGGTTTGTAGTGTGGGGTTCCGCGTTATACCCAGCTTCCTTAGGAATCCATCACTTTCTTTACTATATGTATTGTTTGAAGTCACCCGGTGCGTTACACAAGTCCTGGGGCTATTTTTTTCTCCCTTTACCTTTCACTCTTATGGTTGATAGTTTCTACTTTTGCCATACATTTCCGTGTATTGGTCGTTTAATATATTTCGCTCGTAAAACTTGAAATTCTTATTATTATTATTATTATTATTATTATTATTATTATTATTATTATTATTATTATTATTATTATTACAGCTGCTATGCAGGCTACAACCTGACTGGGAAAGCAGAATGCCACAAGCCAAAGGGCTTCAACAGGGAAAGCAGTCCAGTGAGAAAAAGAAACTAGCGAATAGCAAATAAACTATATATGAAAAGTAAAAAAAAAGAATATAGAATATTTTATGAATATCTTCATCTCCTCATACGCGTATTGACGCAAAGGGCCTCAGTTAGATGTCGCTAATCGTCTCTATATTAAGCTTTTAAATCATTACTTCGCTATTCATCATCTCCTACTTCACGCTTCATAGTATTCAGCCATGTCAGCCGGATCTTACAACTTTTCTAGTGCCTTGTGGAGCCCAGTTGAAAGTTTGGTGAACTAATCTTTCTTGGGGAGTGCGAAGAGCACGCCCAAACCATCTCCATCTACCCCTCATCATGATCTCATCCACATATGGCACTTGAGTAATCTCTCTTATAGTTTTATTTCTAATCCCGTCCTGCCATTTAACGCCCAATATTTTTCTGAGGGCTTTATTTTCAAATCTATAAAATCTGTTGGATATTGTTTCATTCATACCACGACACGTGTCCATAGAATATTTAAAAATCAATAACAAAGTTACTGATAAGTCTTATATAACTATAAGACGAATTTTATAATACTATATATTTCTTTAGAAGGCATATTTTTAATGAATGGGGAATTCTGTTCTATCATTCGAGCGCATTTCATTTCATAAACTATGTTAGGTTTTGTGTGTAATATATTCATACGGAATAGGAAAAATTTATTTGAAAAAAAAGTTTTTATTTTTTCATTCAAATCAGTAATGTTGAAGCATGAAAATGTAAATGATAACTAAAATATATCACTTTTAATGTTTAGATGAAACATTTCTTATATACTTGAAATTTGCAAGACATCCACTGATCCAAATGGCTCCCGTAATATTTTAATGTATTATGTTACATTATTAATACGTTTCGTTTTTGAAGTATGATTAAAATTTAAGATTTTTGTTTATATTGCTATTGAAATTTTAATGTCTTCTGTCGAAAATTGAAAACTTTTCTGAAAAAATTAAATCACGCGTGATAAATTAGATATTAGCTAACTATGGAAGTCCGATTTATTTTTCATTTATGACATGTATAAAACTAGAAAAAAATGTAAAACACTTATTATATTAAAAAAGATGAATTTAATAAACGCTTAGTTTATAGTTATCCAAAACAGTATAGTCTAATGTGGTAGGATTTTTCATAAGGGTAAGAATACGTATCTAATCTGAACAACACCAATGTAATGAGATATAAAAAAACATAAAGATCAGTTGGTATTAACGTTAATTATATAAATTTTTTTATAACCGTAATAAACTAAAGCGATTTAAGTTCTCGCATCTGTACGAGTATGTTAAGAGGCTCTTCAACACTCCGGGATATCTATGCATCCCCTAGAGTAAGAAAAACAAGGATTGTGCTAGTCCAAGAATACTAAGAGAATTTTGCTGAACAAGTTGCGTTTGTTCCATAAAAAAACTGGTAGTGACCAAGAGTATAACTCTCGCTTTTTTTCTCTCTCTTCAAAGGAGTGTGAGGAACTTGCCCATTCTTTTCCTTACTGTAACATTACTTATGTTTCTTATTTCAGAGATTCAACGCATCAGTAAATATATCCTTTCGAACACCTGTGTCACAACCATATGCTCCGAAGAGAATACTTTTCATTTTTATGAATGTCTTCTGTTCCTAGAAATTTATCAAATCTGTTTTTGCTGTTCCTTGTTATGGAGAAACTGT
>NC_090742.1:132614835-132624835 GCF_036898095.1 Palaemon carinicauda | reverse complement strand
ACCCTTTTACATAAAAAAATTGCCAATATGATATCTTATAAATGGAATGCTTCTAAAAAAACAAAATATACCAAAAACCTGCAACGATTAAACAGAGCTGGAAACGTACCTCATTCAAAATTAAGCACTTCTCTCATGAATACAATGACGGATACGAATATGTGATATATTTTTTATCAAAGAGAAATTAAAACAAACATCATGCAAGGCAATATCTCAGGAGAGAGAGAGAGAGAGAGAGAGAGAGAGAGAGAGAGAGAGAGAGAGAGAGAGAGAGAGAGAGAGAGAGAGAGAGAGAGAGAGAGAGAGAGAGAGAGAAACCAATAAAAAATAGATATAGATAAATACTCAGGGACCTCGGGGAGTAGTAAAACAAATGGGGATGTATTTGTATCCTGAAGCTGGTGCCGGATGTGTGTTCTTTTTGGAACAGGAATCTATTGGCATAAAAAAGTGAAAGGAATTTAGCTACGAATGTTCAATGATGGCCTCAGGAAACAGACACAATTTCATGTCAGAATTTTGTACATTGGCTAAACAATGATAAGATGGTGGTTGTGAAGGTAATTATGGGACGATTATTATTATTATTATTATTATTATTATTATTATTATTATTATTATTATTATTATTATTATTATTATTATTATTATTATTAAAAAAGTAAGATGCTATAAGACCAAGGGCTCTAACAGGATTAAATAGCCGAGTGAGGCAAGGAAACCAAGAAATAAATAAACTAAAAGAGAAGTAATATACTATAAAAATTATATATTCTAAGAATAGCAAAAGGATTAAATTAGATCTTCCATACACATATTATAAAAACTTCAAAAAATAAGATAGAACAGTATGCCCTGTGTACCCTCAAGCAAGAGAACTCTAATCTAAGACAGTGGAAGGCCATGGTACGGAGACTATGGCCCTAGCCAAGACTAGCAAACAATGGTTACATTTTGGAGAGTCATTCTCCTACAAGAGCTTCTTACTATAGCTAAAGAGTCTTTTCTACCCTCACCAAGAGGAAAGTAGCCAATAAACTAATATTCTTTAGTAATTAACCCCCTTGAGAGAGGAAGAATTGTTTGGTTATCTCAGTGTTGTCAGGTATATGAAGACAGATGAGAATATGGAAAGAATAGACGAAACTATTCAGTGTATGTATAGGCAAAGACTAAATTAACCGTAACTAGAGAGAGGGATCCATGTAGCATTGTCTACCCTGTCAAAGGACTCAATAACTCTCTTATTGGCAGTATATCAAGGGATGGCTGGTGCCCTGGCGAACCTAATACGTGTAAGGTAATACTTTAATTCTTCTCTTTATTTTATGTACAGACATATGTTCTCTTAAAGAAACGTTATTTGTATAGTTTATTTTATACAACTTTGCTCCAGAAAGAGCAACGATTTGTTATTTATTGCAAACATTTATTTCAAATATGCTGAAAAATACTTAATAAATACCTTTTAAATAATTTGTTGCAAACATTACTAGAATACTTTCCTGAATTACGTTTACATAAACATGAGTGATAAACGAAAGTTTTCAATCATTTATATGAAAATTAACAGTTTGTCATAACAAGTGAACATCGAATGTCACTATCCTCAGCATTTTGGGATGAAAGTCAAAATAACCATAAATTATCAAACACATTTAAGGGATTCAAAAATATACGAATAATAAAGATTATCAACAACCAATTATAAAGATATTATACAGATTCCGTCCCTGTAACTAATCATACCAAAAAGAAAAGCATCAAGTTATCTCAGAATAAGAAGTATTGGATGATCAGAATTTCTTTGAATGGCATAAAACTAATATTATTAAAAAATATAAGATTTCTGTTGGCTATATATGAAAATATCTATTATCTTGATTTCAAATGTAGATAATGATCAGCTTTACTAATATATTTAATCTATTGAACGACACTTTTCCCTCAAAAAAAAAAAAATCCTACAAATGCTTCTAGAAATATCAGAATTACTATACAAAGTATTTCTTCAATGTCTTGAAATTTTTGTGTCAGACATTCTTTGGAATTACTCTTACGACAAAAATATTCTGTTCCATAACACGAGTCGTTTCCGATATAGACCCTACATGCAGGTGTTCGTTGAGTGTGGCTGCCGCAATACCTAGGGAAATATAGAAAGAGATTCCATAACAGGACCATTTTTCATGGAATGGGTTTATAAATTTGCATAGTCTTCCATTCGAATCCCAAAGAAAAAATATCAGCAAATTCCCACTTACCTTTTGTTTCATAACAACTCCATCATAAGGCTCAATACTATACGGTGTTCTAGAAGTTTTATTCCAGCTGTGACCAAGTTATAGAATGATCTTCCTAATCAGGAAGTTGAATCAGTAGAACTTCAAAAGTTGAAACTTGAAGCAAATGTTTTTATATTGAACAGGCTGATATTAATCTCTTCATAGTTTATGTATTGAATTTTAATGTTGTTGCTGTTTTATAATATTTCATCTTAATTGTTCATTATTTCTTATATTGTTTATTTATCTATTTATTACCTTTCCTCTCTGGGCTATTTTTCTGAGTTTGATCCTTTGTGATAATAGCATCTTGCTTTTCCAACTAGGGTTGTAACTTAGCTAATAATGAAAATAATAATAACAAAAAAAAAAAAAAATAATAATAATAATAATAATAATAATAATAATAATAATAATAATAATAGTAATAATAATAATAATAATAATAATAATAATAATAATAATAATAATAATAATAATAATAATAATAATAATAATAGTTTATTATACACAGATAGTGATAAATATAAGGACTTCTTTACAGAGAACCCATAACATCTGCAGTTAAGTAAATGATAAGAAAAATAAGGTTTGAGAGACACTTCTGCGCACTTTGCACACCGTAGTCGAAACCCATATTATCTCCTAAAACATTTCGTAGTCCAAACCCATATCATCTCCTAAAACAGTTCGTAGTCCAAACCCATATTATCTCCTAAGATAGTTCGTAGGCCAAACCCATACTATCTCCTAAGATAGTTCGTAGTCCAGACCCATATTATCTCCTAAAACAGTCCGTAGTCCAAACCCATATTAGGTCTGATGAATCTCCTTAATCAGTTCCCATAGCATATCTGAGTAATGTCTACGAGGTCAAACCCAAATTGGGTTTACTAGAATCTCCTAAATCAGTTCCTATAGCATATCTGAGTAATGTGTACGTGTTCAAACCCAAATTGGGTTTGATAGAGCCTCCTAAATCAGTTACTATTGAATATCTGAGTAAGGTTTGGGTTAATGAGCTCTATGAATTTAGTACATCTTTTTTATACCAATCGCATAGGAGACTCCTCTTTGTTATCACTATTACTAGTTAATTAAGGTACTAGTTGGAAAAGCAGGAGGGTATAAGCCCAAGGGCTCCAACAATGAAAATAGACCAGTAAGGAAACAAGGAAACATAAAATAGTGTGTCTGAGTGCACTATGAGTTGATACTGGTGAATATGATGATCGATGAAAAGGAACTAGTGTTAGATATCTCCTCCCAAAGACATTAATTAGAAATGAAATACCCATTTTGTTGTTACCTCGTCAAGGAAATAGATACATGTGATGGAGAAAAGATATATATAGATATATACATATATATATATATATACATATATATATATATATATATATATATATATATATATATATATATATATATATATATATATATATATATATATATATATATATATAAGCACAAACACACACGCACACACACATACACACATACACACACACACACACACACACACACACATATATATATATATATATATATATATATATATATATATATATATATAAATATACATATATATTATCTTAAACTTTAATTAAGCTAATAGTTGACGGTTCTTTCAATACTTTGGTTATTTCATTTGTATATATTTTAGATTATTTTCTTGATAAAATTACTTATCAGAAACCGATGAAGACATTGCAGTGAGACATACGGCAGAAAAGAATACTTTCTTAAAAGGGCTATATTGAAGTTCTTTGGTCATTCTCCCAGATTTTAGTAAATAGCCTGTATTTTTGGTAATTTCATTACTATTCTATTTTTTATCGTCAAAATTCAACCGAATAAACCTTAAAATAACATGATTTCTGTTTTACTGTCCTTGTGAAAGAATTCCCATCTCAAAACAATAATAATATTACAGTATTTTGAGAGATAACGAAAGAGATTCGGTAGGAATATTGAACTTTTGACTGCTATTTTATCCTGGTTTGTTCACTGTATTTTTAAAAAGAAAGGGTTACCACACTCCCGGATTAAAATAACAAATAAAAATCTTGGAATTTTTTATTAAACTAAAAATATTTTAAACTTTATATTTCATCAAAAACTACATATCACTTATCACGAAACTAAGCCTAAAAGTAATATATTATTTAAGCAACAAAAAAACGAAATTGAAAGGGTTAATATGTAATGATCAGATGTGATTGCTTATGTCCAGCAGATGAAGAAATATTTCTCTTGAAGGCGATATTAACATGGATACTTCAACTATTGTTAAATACCTTCAAAAGTATGATTTCATGGCAATATAAGCCAGTCTTTTTTATCATAGGTTTCTCAATTGTAATTACCAATGTAGGTTTTTTACTGCTCCTAATTTATCGCATTATACAATATCAGCGTATTTTAATCTCTTGCCTATAATCCTAATCACATTTATTTCCCCATCATTATATTAAGGGCTACAACTCATAATGCTCTCAAAAGCATATAAGTTAAAAACAGATAAAACTGTATTACTTTGATCAGAGAAGAAAATCATTTGCAGAGATACAAATGGCAGTAGGTATTATCATGATAATGATACTAGATTATTACTTTCTAATTAGCTCATTTTCGATCATAAATCGAATTTGTCACGTAAAGATATAATGCTATATCATGCAGTAACTATATTTAATATCTGTATTTCAGTTGTTGTGATATATATTTCCGACATAAGTCAAAAGATATCTGCCTGTTTTGATTATTGTAAGCCTTATTTTTTTCAAATTTATTAATTCTTTATATTTAAGCATGCTTTTGACCTTCCACTATTACTGTAGGCAAGATATGGTCAAAATGGGGTTAACCTACCATTAATTGCAATTGTCTCTCTGATTGTTGTTTTAGGCACCTTTTTATGTGTAAAAACATAAAAAGTCAACTGGAATCTAAGCAGGGGAACATTTGTTTAAATCGACATGAATATGCATACCGTCTGAACCCAAAAATGTGGACTTTTCTTAAATAGCCACGAAAAAAGTATCTAATAACTCTGTGGAAATATTTGATTTCAAAAGTGAATTATTCTTTTAATTCAAATAGTTGGAGCCTCTTTACAGAAAGAACAGTTAAAAAAAAAAAGAAAAAATACACAGAATTCATGACAAAATCATACAATACGTATAACACATCCATCAAACTTTTATGAGAATATTGAAAACACATAATACAAGTGACAAAATTTTTTAAGGAACTAGAACCATACACCGTCACCAAGCTAAGACGTACTAGTGTCGAATATTTTTACACAAAAAAAAAAAAAAATATTCATAAAAGAAGCATCATGTATGAAAGTTACTAAACCACCTATCGGTTTCTATCAGCGCTGTCCAGGTCATCCAAATTGATGTTGGATATCTTTGAACAGGCACCCTTGCATTTTCCACATGCAAATGTACATGGCAATCCATTCTTTCGATAAAAACATTGAAGTGTAAAACACCATATTTTACAGCTGCACCTGACAATCTTGAGGAATTCTCAACGAGCTGGTTCCAAATCTTTGGTAAGAGGAACCATTCGCCCATTACAGTATTACCTTCCCCACTTTGTTGGAACCATGGTGTCCACACCAAGCCACTCCTGTATTAGATAGTACACTCTCAAAGAGTGGTATTTGAGTGCGGCAGGTGTAGGGGGAATTGGCCGGGTTTTGATACTGGAAGTACTGGTGGTTGTTTTCTCACATAAACGCCTGTACTGCAAACCATCTATTGTTTCTCCCTCAGTTCCATTACAGAGTAATAGCACAGCGCTTTCCCTTGCAGTGATGATCTTGTCTTTTGTCATGGTGTTCGCAATGTTCCCAAGGAAAATGCATATACTTTCTAATTCCATGTAGTTTTGAAATGGTATCGCATCCCAGGAAAGCATGAAGAAAGTGTATGTGATCATTCACAGTCTCACCAAACTTTTCTCTGGTTGATTTGATGTTCCATGACTTGGAGGAGTTCATTTGAGACTTGGGCTCCGGTTTGAAGAAAAAATTTGTGGTATATATCTTTGTCATGATAACAGAGAAGAATAAGTAAATCAGTATAATCTCCAACTAGTATGCTCTCACAACGAATAGTACAAGCAACTGCAGTTTGAATGATCAACAAATCTTCATCTCCAGCTGCATGTATGACCTGGCAACCACTTCTCTCCAATCATTCACCCAACATATGCTAAATACTTTGTTTGTTTTCTTTCTTGGCAAGAAATTCCTCCATTTTCTTTTGTCGTTTCATTTCTGTGGAAAAGTGAACGGCCGTTCCCAGTACTCCGTTAATGTTTTGAAGATGGGCGCTGTCTTTTGTAGATGGAGCGGTCGAGTACCGATCGAAGGCCAGGATAGCTTCCCATGCTTTTTGGCTACATAATGACTGTAGCTTTCAAGGATCTCATTCTAGGTGTATCCACATATCCACAGAATGCGGAGTAGCAATGCACCTACAACCAGTATGTATTAAGCCTCTTCTCCTACACTTGGATATTACAAATGATTGAGCCACGTTGCATCCGCCAAGGTCGATTTATTTGCTGCTTTCAGTAATGAGGTTTTCTTTACATTCCTTGACTCTAGAACTGCATTCCCAACAACTTCGGCGGTGTCAACATTAACAGAAGCTGGAGCTGTGACACTAGTGGCAATATTGCACAGGTCCTTGGTGTCAGTGAAGGGATTTCTCGACCGAAAGATGCTGACTAGTGCCCCTGTATCCTTGCTATCTCCAGCATCCTTGCTTTATGCTCACGTAATGAAATGATGTAAATTCTACCACTGCATCATAAATTTCTGCACAAGACAGAGAGGAAACAACCCACAAGGATCTCTGATCTTCACTCAGGTCGGTGGACAATCCAGTCCAAAGTCAATCAGATTTGCAGACCACATGAAGACCTTACCCAAAATGTTCATTTATATCCGGCTTTTCAATTTAGAGATCCATCCTTTTTTGCAAATATATATAAATAAACACAGATTTGGTGTAGAGATTGTGTCCACAAGCTGCTAAGTATTGCAACTTATCAAAGAGGCTTTGAAGATGTAGTTCCCAGTTCAAGTTCTTTCTGCTTTTATGAAGCTTCTCAGGGGGTTGATTATTTTTAGAACTGCTTTTTCAGACTGCACTTTCTCAGCAATTATGAGGACGATTTGATACGATTTTATACCAGATGCTGCTTTTACTCTGACAACAAATCTCCCAGCAAGGTATTTAATACACCAAGATCTTCCAGCATCTTGAGCTGATGTGTTTTAGCGCTGGAACCTAAGTCCACAGGATCACTTCCATCAGTAGGTCCCTCAGCTTTCTCGCATTATGATTCAATGTTTATTGTGGGATGGTAGAAAGTTTTTGATATTGGGAAGCAATCTTCATTGTAGGCTTTAGCTTTTAGCAACATTTTGAGCCCCCAGTCCACTAAGAGATGTCCCCTAACTGCCTTGCCAAAGCCTTGCCCGATAGCATGAACCACTTTAAAAATCTCCTGCAGCCTAGAACCCGACATCAGGTGTCCAATACAATCTAGGTAGCTCATTTCTGTATGGAACCCTCCCAGACGGACAACAACGGAAATTAATTCACTGTCAAGGGGGTTTCTTTCTAACATGGTGTGAGCTTTCCACCAGAGTGGCTGGTCAAATGTGATCACAAGAGAATCCGTGGGAGTTCCTCAGTGACATGGTAATGTTCTGAAAGTGCTTAACTATAATTTGACTTTTAATGGGTTCATGAATCTTACAATACCATTGTTAAGGTGCGTCCACACGGTCGAACAGTGTCTGTCGACAGACACTGTTACCATGTCTAAATTAAAAGAGAATGACGGGATAAGCGTTGTAATGAGGAAATTGATATGGTAACACGCAATGGTTCCAGATGAAGTTTACTATCAGGATTTCTACTCCTTTTACCAGACAAAGACCAGAAAAAAATGTCCAAAGCTGATGTCCGCGGGCATCTCTGTTATCTATGACATGTTATAATCTGTACTCGAGAATCAAGCAGTTGTTATCAGCTTCAAGTACGGAGCATCATAACCAAAGTACACCATAAATAGAAGCACAATCCAATAAATTAGATTATTCCTCATGGTTATTCCTTATCTTTTGAGAAAAAGGAATGGTACATGGAAGGACTATTTTCAAAGACTGAGGGAAAAGAGAAACCATTCATCCATTGTAAAGGAAACTCAAATTGATTATGAATCATACGTTAAAAACTATACTGATGGGCCCAAACGCTTTATACATTTTATCGGGGACCTTAAAAACCTTCTATAACTAAGCAGGATACATGTATGAGAGGAAGCATTTTTCAGGAGCACGTTTGGAAGCATTATAGAATCACATATAACTAATAAAAATTAACCTTTCAGTGAACTGAGGATGTTAACTGTTATTAACGTGCAATGTGTAGCATATATCATTCCAAGAAATAACTTATGTTTGAAACTGGTCATACTTCGGATTATGTGTAACCTAAATGAAAATATTTGTTTCAGTGATAAAGATAAAATGTTCAAATTTTGTTTCCGCTGTTCTCGTAGAGAGAGGGAGAGAGAGAGAGAATTGTTTATTTTCCTCACGATCAAACACTTCTTTAGGAAAATGAGACTTCGATGTCCATAACTGAAATAAATTCTGTTATGCTATACTCGTATATCGAAACGCCATTATTTGGTTGTACAAATGTTTTCTGCACCACCCTCAGACTTTTTTTGTTCTCCAATTTGCGTAGCTTTTCCTTTTAATGATGGCCCATTATGGGTTCCATATTCTTTTCGACTTTTGAACCAGTTACAGACATTCCACTTCTCAGAAGTTCTGACGTTATTCTACTTACTGCTGCTACACGTTTATTTCTGTCTTTGTAAACATTTTCTTTGCATGGGTTCTGCCAGTACTGTTCGATTAGCAACCGAGTCGCTCTTCTATCTCAAAGTCAACTTTCCTCCATAACTGGATTACAACTAGTTATGTTTATAGGGAAGGTGATACCTAATCTTTTAAAAGTTAAAGTTAATCCGGTAAACAAGTAGAACTCCCTCCATAGCGCCACTCCGCCTCCAGAGAGTGCCTGAAACTCGGACTCTACAAACACAGTCACTGTCCGGCACACCAATAGGTGCTCGTTATTGACGTCATTAACGCTTCTTTCATAATGATAAATGGTAACAATTATGTTCGACGGGCACTATTCGACAGTGTGGACGGACCCTAAGAAAATGAAATCACAAAAATATTCAGAATTCAACAAATGTACGTGCCAGCGGCCAAGGTTCATCACGACTGATCATGAAGTCTTGAAAACGTTTGTAAATGTAAAACAAAAACATTTACGGGAGACTGTGAGTACCAGCTTTAGTATCTCCACCTCTATAAAAAAAAAACAAAAAACATCAGGACTTTAAGTAATACTAATTTGACTACCCAAGACCAAAGACACATCATATTCATATCCGTAGCAGTTTGTATATCATTTATCATTATTTTTCATCTCCTTCTTCTTCTTCTTCTTCTTCTTCTTCTTCTTCTTCTTCTTCTTCTTCTTCTTCTTCTTCTTCTTCTTATTATTATTATTTATTATTATTATTATTATTATTATTATTATTATTATTAATGTTGTTGTTGTTTTTGTTGTTGTTGTTGTTATTATAAT
>NC_090742.1:132592335-132599835 GCF_036898095.1 Palaemon carinicauda | reverse complement strand
GTCAAAATATGTTGAGTAATTTTGAAGTTATCCTATCCATAGATACACACACACACAAAAAGCAATATGAATAAATAAATAAACCAACTCGAAAATATAACCTCCTTAGAGGAGGTACTGAGAAAAGACAAACAACAAGTTCTAGGAATGCTGTAATAATGCAAAAAAAAAAAAAAAAAAAAAAAAAAAAAAATTGACATCTGTAATTGATTTCCATTTTTTTTTTCCACTAAATTAATTACTTAGTTTATAGTTATTGGGAAAACATATCAATCCAAGAAATCCTTGAAAATTAATATATTAAGGTTACTAGGACAAGGAAGTAAGGATGGCCTAGAGGGCTAAATTATGAACGATGGTTTCTATAACTCTTTTACATAAAAAAAATTGCCAATATGATATCTTATGAATAAAAAGCCTTTAAAAAATCAAGATATACTAAAAACCTGCAACGATTAAACAGAACTGGAAACATACCTCATTCAAAATTAAGCACTTCCCTCATAAATACAATGACGGATAAGAATATGTGATATATTTTTCATCAAAGAGAAATTAAAACAAACATCATGAAAGGCAATCTCTCAGGAGAGAGAGAGAGAGAGAGAGAGAGAGAGAGAGAGAGAGAGAGAGAGAGAGAGAGAGAGAGAGAGAGGCATAAGATAAACCAATAAAGGATAGATATAGATAAATACTCAGGGACCTCGGGGAGTACTAAAATAAATGGGGAAGTATTTGTATCCTGAAGCTGGTGCCGGATGTTTATTCTCTTTGGGACAGGAATCTATTGGCATAAAAAAGTGAAAGGAACTCAGCTACGAATGTTCAATGAAGACCTCAGGAAACAGACACAATTTCATGTCAGAATTGTGTACATTGGCTAAACAATGATGAGATGGTGGTCGTGAAAGTATTCATGGGACGATATTATTATTATTATTATTATTATTATTATTATTATTATTATTATTATTATTATTATTATTATTATTATTATTATTATTATTATTATTATTATTATTATTATTAGAAAAAGTAAGATACTATAAGCCCAAGGGCTCTAACAGGAATAAATAGCCGAGTGAGGCAAGGAAACCAGGAAATAGATAAACTAAAAGAGAAGCATTATACTAAAAAAATTATATATTTTAAGAAGAGTAGTAGGATTAAATTAGATCTTCCATACATATACTATAGAAACTTCTAAAAATAAAAAAACAAGCGAAAGTGAAATAAGATAGAAAAAGTGTGCCCTGTGTACCCTCAAGCAAGAGAACTCTAATCCAAGACAGTGGAATGTCATGGCACGTAGACTATGGCCCTAGCCAAGACTAAAAAACAATGGTTTCATTCTCCAACAAGTGCATCTTACTATAGCTAAAGAGTCTTTTCTACCCTCACCAATAGGAAAGTAGCCAATAAACTAATATTCTGTAGTGATTAACCCCTTGAGAGAAGAAGAATTGTTTGGTTATCTCAGTGTTGTCAGGTATATGAAGACAGATGAGAATATGGAAAGAATAGACGAAACTATTCAGTGTATGTATAGGCAAAAACAAAATTAACCGTAACCAGAGAGAGGGATCCAATGTAGCATTGTCTACCCTGTCAAAGAACTCAATAACTCTCTTATTGACAGTATCTCAAGGGGTGGATGGTGCCCTGGCGAACCTTATACGTGCAAGGTAATACTTTAATTCTTCTCTTTATTTTATGTACAAACAAATGTTCTCTTAGAGAACCTTTATTTGTATAGTTTATTTTATACAACTTTGCTCCACAAAGAGCAACGATTTGTTATTCAGTGCAAACATTTATTTCAAATATGTTGAAAAATACTTAATATTATAAATAAATACCTTTTTAAATAATTTGTTGCAAACATTACTAGAATACTTTCCTGAATCACGTTTACATAAACATGAGTGATAAACGAAAGTTTTTGATCATTTATATGAACATTAACAATTTGTCGTAACAAGTGAACATCGAATGAATCTCTATCCTCAGTATTTTGTGACGAAAGTCAAAATAACTGGAAATTATCAAACACATTTAAGGGGATGAAAAATATACGAATAACAAAGATTATAAACAGCAAATTATAAAGATTTTATAAAAATTCTGTCGCTTTAACTAATCATACCAAAAAGAAAAGCATCAAGTTATCTCAGAATAAGAAGTATTGGATGATCAGAATTTCTTTGAATAGCATACTAATATTATTAAGAAATACGTGATTTCTGTTGACTATTTATGAAAATATCTTTTATCTTGATTTCAAATGTAGATGATGATCAACTTTATTAATCTATTTAACCTATTGAACGACACTTTTCCCTCAAAAAAAAAAAAATTAAATAAATCCTACAAATGCTTCTAGAAATATCAGAGTGATAATACAAAGTATTTTCTCCAATGTCTTGAAATCTATGTGGCAGACATTCTTTGAAATTACTCATTCGACCAAAATATTCTGTTCCATAACACAAGTCGTTTTTATATAGAACTTTCATGGGGGTGTTCGTTGCGTGTAGCTGCCGCAATACCTAGGGAAATATAGAAAGAGATTCCAAAACAGGACCATTTTTTTATAAAATGGGTTCATAAATTTGCATAGTCTTTCATTCGAATCACAAAGAAAAATATCAGCAAATTCCCTCTTACCTTTTGTTTGATAACAACTTCATCATGAGGCTCAATACTATACAGTATTCTAGAAGTTTTATTCCAGCTGTGACCAATTTGTGGAATGATCTTCTTAATCGGGAGTTTAATCAGTAGAACTTCAAAAGTTGAAATTTGCAGCAAATGTTTTTTTATTGAACAGGCTGACCCAAATCTTTTCATAGTTTATGTATTAGATATCTCTTTTAATGCTGTAGCTGTTTTATAATATTTTATCTTAATTGTTCAATACTTCTTATATCGTTTATCTATCTATTTATTTCCTTTCCTCTCTGGGCTATTATTCCGTGTTCGATCCTTTGTACTAATAGCATCTTGTTTTTCCAACTAGGGTTGTAGCTTAGATAATAATAATAATAATAATAATAATAATAATAATAATAAAGATAATAATAATAATAATAATAATAATAATAATAATAATAATAATAATAATAATAATATTAATAATAATAAATTATTATACACAGATACTAATAAATGTAAGGACTTCCTTACAGACAAACCCATAACATCCGCAGTTAAGGAAATGATAAGAAGAATAAGGTTAGAGAGACACTTGCGCGCATTTCGCACACCGTACTCCAAACCCATATTATCTCCTGAAACAGTTCGTAGTCCAAACCCATATCAGGTTTCATGAATCTCCTTAATCAGTTCCTATTGCATATCTGAGTAACGTGTACGAGTTCAAACACAAACTGGGATTGATAGAGTCTCCTAAATCAGTTCCTATTGCATATCCGAGTAAGATTTGGGTTAATGAGCTCTATGGATTAAGTACATCTCGTTGATACCAATCGCTTAGGAGACTCCTCATTGTTATCACTATTACTAGTTAATTACAGCACTAGTTGGAAAAGCAGGATGGTATAAGCCCAAGGGCTCCAACAGGAAAAATAGACCAGTAAGGAAACAAGGAAACATGAAATAGTGTGTCTGAGTGCACTATGAGTTGATACTGGTGAATATGATCATCGATGAAAAGGAACTAGTGTTAAAAATATCCTCCCAAAGACCTTAATTGGAAATGAAATACCCATTTTGTTGTTATTTCGTCAAGGAAATAGATACATGTGATGGAGAAAAAATGTATATACGCACAAACACACACGCACACACATACATGCATATATATATATATATATATATATATATATATATATATATATATATATATATATATATATATATATATATATATATATATATATATATATATATATATATATATATATATATATACATATGTATATATATTATCGTAGAATTTTATTAAGCTAATGATTGACGGTTCTTTCTATACTTTGGTTATCTCATTTGTATATATTTTAGATTATTTTTTTAATAAAAATACTTATCAGAAACCTAAGAAAGCATTAGAGTGAGACATTCTGCAGAAAAGAAATTTTTTTGAAAGGGCTCTATTGAAGTTCTTTGGTTATTCTCCCAGATTTTAGTAAACAGCCTATATTTTTGGTAATTTTCTTACTATTCTCTTTCTTATCGTCAAAATTCAAGAGAATAAACCTCAAATAACATGATTTTTTTGTTTCACTGTCTTTGTGAAAGAATTTCCAGCTCAAAACAATATTAATATTACAGTAATTTGAGAGATAACGAAAGAGATTCGGTAGGAATATCTAACTTTTGTCCACTATTTTATTCTGTTTTTTTTCACTGCATTTTGAAAGAGAAAGGGTTACCACACTCCCGGATTAAAATAACAAATAAAAATCTTGGAATTTTTCATTAAACTATACATTTTTCAAAATTTTATTTTTCTTCAAAAACTACATATCACTTATCACGAAACCAAGCCTGAAAGTAAAATTTTATTTAAGCAACAAAAAAAAAAAAAAACGAAATTGAAAGGGTTAATATGTAATAATCATGTGATTGCTTATATCCGGCAGATGGAGAAATGTTCCTCTTAAATGCGATATTAACATTGATACTTTAACTATTGTTAAATACCTTCAAAAGTATCATTTCATGGCAATACAAGGCAGTCTTTTTTATCATAGGTTTCACAATTGTTATTACCGATGTAGGTTTTTCACTGCTCCTAATTTATCGTATTATACAATATCAGCTTGTTTTAATCTCTTGCCTATAATCCTAATCACATTTATTTTCTCATCATTATATTAAGGGTTACAACTCGTAATGCTCTCAAAAGTATATGAGTTAAAAACAGTTAAAACTGTATTAGTTTGATCAGAAAAGAAAATCATACGCAGAGATACAACTGGCAGCCGGTATTATCATGTTAATGATATTAGATTATTGCTTTTTAATTAGGTAATTTTCAATCATAAATCGAATTCGTCATGTACATATATAAGGCTATAGCATGCAGTAATTATATTTCATATCTGTATTTCAGTTGTCTTGATATATATTTCCGACATAAGTCAAAAGATATCTGCCTGTTTTGATTATTGTAAGTCTTAGTTTTTTAATTTATTAATTTTTTATATATAATCATACTTTTGACCTTTTACTATTACTCTAGGCAAGATATGGTCAAAATGGGGTCAACCTGTCACTAATTGCAATAGTTTCTCTGAATGTTGTTTCAGACACTTTGCAATATGTAAAAACATAAAAAGTCTACTGGAATCTAAGCAGGGGAACATTTGCTTAAATCGACATGAATATGCATACCGTCTGAACCAAAAAATGTGGACTTTTCTTAAATAACCACGAAACAGATATCTAATAACTCTTTGCAGAAAGAACATTTAAGAAGAAAAAAAGGAAAAAAAAACACAGAATTTATGAGAAAATCATATAATACATATAACACATTCATCGAACTTTTATGAGAATATTGAAAACACATTATGAAAGTGACAGAAAATTTTAAGGAACTAGAACCATACACCGTCACCAGGCTGAGACGTACTAGTGTTGCATGTTTTCAAACGAAAAATAAAAAGTTATTCATAAAAGAAACATCATGTATGAAAGTTACTAAGTCACCTGTCAGTTTCTATCATTGCTGTCCAGGTCATCCAAATTGATGTTGGAGATATTTGAACAGGCACCCTTGCATTTTCCAAATGCAAATGTACATGGCAATCCATTCTTTCGATAAAATCATCAAAGTGTAGAACACCATATTTTACAGCTACCCTTGACAATATTGAGGAATTCTGAACGAGCTGGTTCCAAATCTTTGGTAAGAGGAACCATTCGCCCATTACAGTATTACCTTTCCCACTTAGTTGGATCCATGATGTCCACACCAAGCCATTCCTGTATTAGATAGTACACTCTCAAAGAGTGGTATTTGAGTGCAGTAGGTGTAGGGGGAATTGACCGGAGTTTGATACTGGAAGTACTGGTGGTTGTTTTCTCACAAAAATGCCTGTACTGCAAACCATCTATTGTTTCTCCCTCAGTTCCATTATGGAGTAACATCACAGCTCTCTCCCTTGCGGTGATGATCTTGTCTTTTGTCATGGTGTTTGCATACATACTATGTAATTACATGTGGTCCTTGAAATGGTATTAAATCCCAGGAAAGCATGAAATAAGGGTATGTGATCACTTACAGTCTCACCAAACTTTTCTCAGGTAGATTTAATGTTCCATGTCCTGGAGGAGTTCATTTGAGACTTGGGCTCTGGTTTGAAGAACAAATTGTGGTGCATGTCTTTGTCAAGATAACAGAGAAGAATAAGTAAATCAGTATAATCTCCAACCAGTATGCTCTCACAACGAACAGTAAAGGCAACTGCAGTTTGAACGATCAACAAATCTTCTCATGCTGCATGTATGACCTGGCAACCATTTCTCTCCAATCATTCACCCAACATATGCAAATAACTATGTTTGTTTTCTTTGTTGGCAAGAAATTCCTCCATTTTAGTTTGCCGTTTCATTTCTGAGGAAAAGTGAGCGGTTGTTCCCAGTACTCTGTTAATTCTTTGAAGATGGGCGCTGTCTTTCGTAGATGGATCGGTCGAGTATCGATCAAAGACCACGATAGCTTGCCATGCATTTTGGCTACATAATTACTATAGCTTTCAAGAATCTCATCCGAGGTTTTTCCAGAAATCCACAAAATGCGGTGTAACAATGCACCTCCATCCAGTATGTATTGAGCCTCTTCTTCTACACTTGGATATTATAGGTCAATGTGCAACGTTGCATCCGCCAAGGCCGATTTATTTGATGCTTTCAGTAATGAGGTTTCTTTTTCGTTCTTTTACTCCAGAACTGCGTTCACAACAACTTCTGCTATGCCAACATTAACAGAAGCTGGAGCTGTGACACTAATGGCAATATTGCACAGGTCCTTGTTGTCAGTGAAGGGATTTCTCGACCGAAAGATGCTGACTAGTGCTCCTATATCCTTGCTATCTCTAGCATCCTTGCTTTCACCTCACGTACTGAAATAATGTAAACTCTTCCACTGCATCATAAATTTCTGCACTAGATAGAGAAGGAACAACCAACAAGGATCTCTGATCTTCACTCATTCTTCGTCCTCTGGTCATGCCCCCTGCCGAATTCAAACTTTTCATGAAGACTTGCTCGATCACCAGGTCGGTGGACAATCCGGTCCAAAGTTGATTAGATCTGCAAACCACGTGAAGACCTTTCCCAAAGTGTCCATATGTATCTGGCTTTTCAATTTCGATATCCATAATTTTTTGCAAATATATATATATATATATATATATATATATATATATATATATATATATATATATATATATATATATATATATATACAGTAAAATCTCACAAACGTATCTACACCCGAATATTTCTAACATCCGAAGTAAAATAATGATC
>NC_090742.1:132586429-132591835 GCF_036898095.1 Palaemon carinicauda | reverse complement strand
TCCTCACCGAGCTAT
Organism: Palaemon carinicauda; assembly: GCF_036898095.1. NCBI lineage: Eukaryota > Metazoa > Arthropoda > Malacostraca > Decapoda > Palaemonidae > Palaemon > Palaemon carinicauda. The sequence goes on along the minus strand of NC_090742.1, from coordinate 132,591,820 downwards.
TTTCTCTGTTGGAGTCCCTGGGCTTATAGTATCCTGCTTTTTTCAATTAGGGTTGTAGCTTAGCAAGTAATGATAATGATAATAACAATATTGGTTATGCCCCTACCTTGCTGATCTGTCGGACGAGTATTCGAAACCGGCTTAAGCTCGATACTTACATTTATTGTCGTAAACCTCACCATCATAGGGATGAGGGATTTGGGGAAGCCAATAGGTAATTTCTGCTGAGTCAGAAGCGGCCATTGCCTGGTCCTCACTGGTCCAAACTTCGATTTTACACCGCTAGAGAGCAATAATCATCTTTTAATATTGGCCAGAATAGTTCTATAGACATTCTTATTGGCAAGATACTGCTTATTTGTTTATAATTCAAATGATAAGCCTTTTGTATTATAGACATGGTAAAAAAGTATTCTTAACTTCGAGATAAAAATCCAATGGCTGGTACATTAGCCACCCACACCCACCCACAAACACACACACACACACACACACACACACACACACACACACACACACAGACATATAAACACACACACCCAAACACATGCACGCACACACACACACACATACACGCATATATATATATATATATATATATATATATATATATATATATATATATATATATATATATATATATATGTATATATATATATATATATATATATATATATATATATATATATATATATATATATATATATATATATGTATGTATATATATATGTATATATATATATATATATATATATATATATATATATATATATATATATATATACATATATATATATATATATATATATATATATATATATATATATATATATATATATATATACATATATATATATATATATATATATATATATATATATATATATATATATATATATATATATATATATATATATATATAATACTATACAATCCATTTGTATATTATTATTATTATTATTATTATTATTATTATTATTATTATTATTATTATTATTATTATTTTCATTGATATTATCATTATCATCATCATTGCTATTATTGATAGGTATTATTATACTGATATCTATAACATATATGGTAAAATTAATTACTTGACATTCACTTTATGTTTCTATTATTCATTATCTAATGATTTTCATTGTACGTAACTCATGTTCAAATAAGTACATGAAGACATTCAACACGTATATACTCTTGTCTTACTCTATTCCAGTAAATCATTCCATAATTTAACGCATTTTAAAAAGAATTGATAATTTATAAAAAGAAAAAACAAAATATGAAATTTAACCAAGAAGTTGAATTTCCATTTCAGAACAAAGTTCTTTAGGTAGGGATATACCAAATACCATTTTTCTCATGGCGTAATTCATTCTCTAGTTTTGATTTACTAACTAAAATTAGATTTAGAATTACCTGCAGAAATGACAGATGTAGAAGCCGGTGGTGAAAAATTTGAATTTCTATTAAACTGGTTATGAATCGACTAAAATAATAGAATATATATATATATATATATATATATATATATATATATATATATATATATATATATATATATATATATATATATATATATATATATATATATATATATATATATGTGTGTGTGTGTGTGTGTGTGTGTGTGTGTGTGTGTGCGTTTGTATGTGTGTATGTATGTTTGTTTACGATATGAAAGCACTATATGCTATATAATAAAACTTTCCTTTATTTTATCGTTATAATGATGATTTGAATGAAACAATAATAATAATAATAATAATAATAATAATAATAATAATAATAATAATAATAATAATAATAATAATAATAATAATAAGAAGAAGAAGAAGAAGAAGAAGAAGAAGAAGAAGAAGAAGAAAAAATCGCATGAACCCTTCTCTGATCAGTAATATAACCTCAAGGCTCTTTAGTAGCATAACTATCAAAACATTTCTTGAAAATACATTTCCATTACTATTCACTAAATGATATAAACAGATGACACTAAATTTGCAAAGCAGATTTCAGAAGCTTATAATAATGTTGTTCTCAGAAGACAGATTCGAGTTGAATTGGAGTAATTGGGACGAACTATGTAATGGCCCACTTAAAGTCAATCTCCTCATGATTGACATTCCCGTTTGTTAACTTGTTACGTTGTGTACAAAGTTACTATTCAGCTCTCGGTACTTAACTGAGCTATGTGAGTTTGGTTTTAGAAATGTAATGGAAGAGGAATGTCATAGTGTTTCTAGTCAAATAATCCCTTCAGTACTACAGATACGGGCTCTAGATTATATCATATACTGTATACACACACACACACACACACACATATATATATATATATATATATATATATATATATATATATATATATATATATATATATATATATATATATATATATATATATATATATATATACCCAGAAAACACCATTTAGAAACAATATCATTCTTATAAACTTTGTAATTAACTTCAAAACTCTTAGTTTTAATTCATTACAGTGAAACAATATCACAAACTTGTATTATGTATTTTCGTAAAAAAAAAAAAAAAAAAAAAAAAATGGTCAAAACTTAGAATATTTGAATTCGTTTACACATCTCAAGAGGTACAGCCATAATACATATGTGGAAAGTTAGTGCCTAAATTATTATTATTATTATTATTATTATTATTATTATTATTATTATTATTATTATTATTATTATTATTATTATTATTATTATTATTCAGATTACTTTAATTATGAAAATTATTATAATTATTAAAAATATAAAAATCATTATCATTAAAATTATTGAACTTATCATTCATTCATTGTTAATTGAGTTATAGATTATGAAAATTATTATTATTACTAGAAAAATAAATGTCATTTATCGAAACTTTCCCAATGTTGGTGTAGAATTCTAACCCAAAGAAATTATGTTTCTTTTTAATTAGAAATTTTTCTAAATATGTTTCCCGTTATTGACATAACCTTAATTGAAAAATCGCTGAGTTTCTCATTAAAGTGTTCCACTTTTAGTTGAAATATTTCTTCAAATTAGAATTCTTAAGGGGGAACTACTTTTGAATGTTTCATAGTTAAAATTAAAAGTAAACAGATTTACTGAAATGTTATTTTATGTTCATTAATGTTAGTTGAGTGTTTACTACTAACTGAAAGTTGAATGGAAAATAAACTTAGTTAATAATATTTATAGTTATTTTTAGTTTTTTACTTAGTTGTCAAATATGTTTTTTCTTTACTTTCCGGTAAGCATTTCTAGTTTTATAATCCCCAAGCACTTTATATATATATATATATATATATATATATATATATATATATATATATATATATATATATATATATATATATATATATATATATATATATATATATAAAAACTTTTAAACCCTCTATGTATGGAATTGCCTTAATAATATTGTAATGATGATTTCTCTCTGGCAATGATCATGAGGTTGCATTGATCGTTTTTTTTGCCCTGCAAAGATACCAAGTCCTTTTTTAATCAAAACTATATCATTGATGAATATTTTTTAATTCATTACCCCCCCCCCCCCAAAAAAAAAAAAATACTTATTTCTATGGAGAATTTTGACAATCGTTTATCTTTATGCTCAATTATATTACTAAAATGAGGGAGTATATAAAATCATGAGTTGCTCTCTCTCTCTCTCTCTCTCTCTCTCTCTCTCTCTCTCTCTCTCTCTCTCTCTCTCTCTCTCTCTCTCTCTCTCTCTCTCTCAGAAAATCTTATATAATCATACGAGTGACATCTCAAAGTAATCCTGGAAGTGGTTAGTCGTCAATTTATAGCTTCATCTCCTATTTCCGTAAAATTTCTTTAGTAACAGTAATAACACGCTTGGAAAACATAGTGAATGTGACGACATTCACTAAGGAATTATTTCACGATTCTATACTTGCTTTTATAGCAATTCGAAGGAGGTAGAGATCAAGAATTTAAGATTGAAATATTGTATATGACAAAGAAGAAAAAACGTTTGATTATTTGATTTCTATGTTTCGTATATTTTATTTAAAGATACTAATGTATTAAGTGCAGTGAGGCTGTTGTCTTATATGGCATGAAAATCATTAAAATGGGAAACGAGGATTTTTGACCGATTTTACTCCGTTTTCAACAGTTTCATTACGGAAAAGTATTTTAGAGGACGTAGCACGATTACTATAGTTAATGATGACTTGACATGAAGATTCACTGGAACGTAAAATGTCACAAAACATTAACGTGAATTAAGAACATAATTCTAGATATTCTAAGGTGCTCTGTTTACATAGCTAATTTTACATCGTAAATCATAGCCTCTAGGGTATCGGCAACGGAGAGGAACACAAAGGGAGTTACTAAAGTAACTTACATTTGATAATCACATTCTAAGTTACAAAGCAGGACGAGGCCTAGACTGGCCTATCTCTCTAAGATAACTGAGAATCACTGACTCGTTCATCAGCTGGGATTTCCTGATGGCGTCCCAGATGGGTTGGGCAACGCCAGGGATCCCTATATTCCTGGTGGCTAGGCCAGCGGTCGCCAACCGGTGGTCCTGGAAGAAATTTGGGTGGTCCGAGGAAAAATTGGGACATTATTTAATTTTTTTTCTTAACCCCCTTTAGGAAACTTTGGTAAAAATTGCACAGAAGACAGATAGTTCATCGCTACTAATTTAGCATTTTAGGGTGATTTAACATTAAAAATTTTAATCCAGCATTTAACAGAAACGAACAAAATATTAATAACTAACAGCATTAAGAATTTCAATAAATTAAACATTATAAATGTGAATTTTTCCTAATGTAGTATAGGCCTAGCAACTTGCATCGTCTAGCCGCTACACAATGCAAGCTGCAACCGTCTTGGTTGGTATGTCCTACCCAGTCCTCTCCGCCGGCGATCTCTGTGGGAGCCAATTCCAGATCAGCTATTAATGACACTAACGCGATACAGCTCTTGGCTATTGTTTTAGGTAAGCAAAGCAGAGAATTGAAGTCATATAGCAACGCCTCTGATCCCCCCTTGTGGTCTTGTCTCTCTTTAATTCATATAAAACTTTTCATTCGTGATATAAGTATTTCGATAAAGGCCATAATGAAAAGATCAACTTTTCATTGACCCACTAAAGTCATACACTATTAAAAATTCCCATTAAAAAGATGTTTGACAACATTTATTCTAGGATTTTTACCAGTTTTAAAAACGGATATATTGAGGTAAATGAGTGATATTATGGTCACCAACCCGTAAAAAAAATGCTATCAAACTAAGGTAAAATTACGGTCGCCTTGATTCTACTGAGATACGATTGAGAACAGTATATTTAGACGGAAAATTTCCGAAATTTTTTTTTTTTTTTTTTTTTTTT
>NC_090742.1:132558929-132571429 GCF_036898095.1 Palaemon carinicauda | reverse complement strand
TTAACAAGTAAAAATAATAATAAACGGATTTTGAGCGAAGCAAAAAAATCTATTTTTGGGTGAGGTAGCCATGTTGTCCTGATGGAAGTTCCTAAAGGGTAGCTTCCTAGGGTATATTTGACTATAGTGATATTCCCAGAGAATTTTACCTTAAGGTATCCAGAATTCTAACTCCTGGAGCGAATATCCCTAAATAAATCTAACAGGGATATCGCATAATATCAGGGGACGTATCCTTGACACATCACATAGCTATCTTCCCCCCGAACAGTATTAACGCTTCGAGGGGTTACAGTGACAAGAATCTGAAACGAGACTGAAAAGAGAGCCGTTCATAAGTAATCTCTCCTATTCCATTTCCAGTGTGTATCTGATGAAGGCGGCAGCGTCATCTTTATTCCTTGTAGCGATATACGAGGTTCTAGAGATACTGTATTATAGGGAGGAGTCAATAAGCCCTTTTATGATAATAGGTTACCTCACCCAAAAATAGATTTTTTGCTTCGCTCCAAATCCGTTTTTTGGACTCAGGCCATGTTGTCCTCATGGAAGTTCACCAGAGCATTACTGTATCTTTGGATTCTCAACCGGTGCCGTACTCTCAAGGAAGTATTTTCCAGGTCTGTCTAGACCTAGAGACTTATGATGTTACCGTCATACATCATATCATCTAAGCATGAACTATGTTAGTGTTTCCTGCCCCCTATAGGGAAGAGTCGTACTAGACTCTGGAAAAAGTCTCGAGGAGTACATAATAACTATGGATGACAAGATGACAAGCTTGTATAGTGGTCTCACCCTATACACTATAAAGCAAAGTTTGTATAAGAGTCACCAATGTCAGTATAAATTCCTGACATATCCCCTAATGTATCTACTCTTATTAACTATTGGATAACAGTTATATCCGCATAGGAACAAATTTTGCATCTCTACCACCATCCCCTTAGGGTACAACCTCAACCCTTCCAAAGGAAGGGATAAAGTGAGTGAATTTTTGCTTGAAGAAAGGAACAATCTTAAAAGACAATCCATGATAAAATTATCCATATTTTAATCTTAATACTCAGTACATTTCTAATAAAATGAGTGTGGGTGAATTGGCCGCAGGGTTCACTATGAACTAGTTTATTAAAAATTTAATAATCATACATATCAGATCAACATATATAAAATTTATAAAATATGGACGCTATCCGTTAAAGCATAAAGAAAACAGTCAAGAGAAAATATTGTTTCGTCTAATAGGAAACAGATTTGCCACTTCAATCGAATTATCAATAATAATGATACAGCCTGTATACTTTTTATTGACACTAGCGTAAGAAACGCTTGGCACAAGTGTCTGTATTATGCTACAGTTCACCAAATTCAATAGAACAGTCCGTAATGACACGTTAGTGACGTATCGCTTAGTGAAGTAACAAACTGTGACTACACTCCCACCCTCTTAATTAATCGTCCCTAATTAATTACACTGCTCCTCGCAGATTTAAGCAGAAGGTTTAAGAATTCTATCTGCTGCTACCACAGACCTATTGAGTTGCTCCACTTGCTTCGCATAGTGCATAAAGAACACCTTGGATGACTACCAGCCGGTGTACGAACAAAGATGTTTGAAGTCCATATAATTAAAGAAATTACATGGAAGAGGCAACTTTCCTTGGATCATGACTTACGGGTGTACTATCTGGATTCGCTCTGCGAATAACACAGGTGAGTTTCGCCCATAGTTGTTTCAGAGATAACTTTGAACCCGAGGTTTCTTCTCTGAACAGCTGCCTCCCTTAAAATCTGAAGTTCTATGATGATAGACCTTTAGGCACTCCACTGGACATAGAGATGTATCTTCCTTCAGAGGGCAGAATCTCTAGGGACCCCACCTGCTGGTGGGTAGCTCGTTCTTGGTAAGAAATGTTGGGTCTGGAAATATATTCAGTTCTCCCTCCAAGAACTGGACGTGGCCTTCCTCTCTAGAGAGTGCCACTATTTCACTAACTCTGGCCCCAAAAGCGAGTACAAACAGAAATATGACTTTTAATTCAAATCCTTATAAGCGAATTCTCCATTGTTCATTATTTAGGCACAATGAAGAATCTTATCTAATGACCGAGAAATGGGTCTTGGAGTCGTTGAAGGACTAAGCCTAGCATGGGCCCTCGTAATTCATTAAGAACGTTGTTAGAAAGGCCGATCTGAAAGGCATATAGTATCAGTCTTGTCAAGGCAGACTTGCACAATAATATTGTGTTGCCTGCTAAACCTTGCTCATGAAGGTGAATGAAGAATGATAAATAGAAATCCGTCGAGATTTCTTTTGGTTTCTTCGCCTTGACAAAAGATACCCGCTTCTTCCCTGAAGCCTCATAATGTCTTCTGGTTTCCTCCAAAAGTCTAAACTGGCTTTTGATACCCCAAATCTTTTTCTCATTGCTAAGGAAAGAAAATCGTGAGATGTAGGTTCCGGGTTTTCTGTGATGAAGCGAAGACAGTTGACTTCTGTACTCACTGAGACATGGATGGATCCGGTAGCGGTACGAACTTTAGTCGTAGTTCCAATACCAGAGGGAACCACACGCTGTTTGGCCACTTGTGGACCACTATTGCCGCTTTCCCTTTGAAGGATCTCAGTATGTCGAGGACCTTCAAAAGGAGGTTGTGCGGAGGGAACCGATAAATACTGGATCATCAGTTCCAGTGTAGGGACATAGCGTCCACAGCCTCCGCTAGCGGATCCTCGTATGGGGACACATAACGATCTATTTTCTTGTTGTCTTTCGTCGCAAAAAGGTCTATCTGCAGCTCTGGGACTTGACTCGAGATAAAGGAGAACGATCCTGGGTCTAGGGACCATTCTGACTCTATTGGTGTAAACATGGATAGAGCGTCTGCTGTCACATTGCGGAACCCTTGAATGTGAATTGCTGACAGGTGCCATTTTTTCCTTTCCGCCAAACGGAATATGGCCAACATCACGTGGTTGATTTGAGGTGACCTCGATCCTTGTCGATTCAAGCATCTCACTATCACCTCGCTGTCTAGAACAAATCTTATGTGGGTCGAGTGGTGAGGAGACAATTTCTTTAGTGTCAGAAGTACTGCCATGGCTTCTAGAAAGTGATGTGAAATGACTTGAAAAGACTGGACAAAGCTCCTTGGACTCTCTTCTGATGAGAGTGACTTCCACAGCCTTCTTTTGAAGCGTCTGTGTGGATAGTCACTGACAGGGGAGTAGGTTGAAGAAGTATTGATTTCTTCAATTGCTTGGCATTGGACCACGGCTTGAGAAGCGTTCGGAGTCAAGTCGGTAGTGGCCTCATTAGATTTCTTCGTGCGTTTGATGCGTATTTTCTCCAGACTCCTGTTGCATCCTTTAGCTGTGCTCTTAGCACTGGATATGTTATTGAAGCAAACTGTAGAGAGCCCAGCACTCTCTCCTTTTCCCGTCTTGATATCCGTTTGGATTTCAGTAGTCTCTTGACTAATCCTGCTATTTCTTTTCTCTCCTTCCCGAGAATGGAAAGTCGATGTGATTCCTAATTCCAGTGGATTCCCAACCACTGAAACTTTTGAGCTGGAGATAGTCGAGACATTTTGATGTTGATCTTGAATCTCATATGTTCCAGGAATTGGATCACTGTCTTAGAGTCTTGCATGCATTCTGTCCTGGATGCTGCCCACACCAGCCAGTCGTCCAAGTAGGCCACTACTTGGATCCCCTTTAGGCATAATTGATGGACGGCTGCGTTCGCAAGCTTCGTGAAAATCCTTGGGGCTATGCTTAGCCCGAAAGGCATGGCTCTGAAGGTGTAAAGTTTTCTATGTAACTTGAAGCCTAGGTAGGAGGAGAGGTGACGATTAATTGGAACATGCCAATAAGCAATAAGCAGTAGTGTCCTATGTGTTGAAGTGTGAGCATTCTGAACTTTTAGTTCACTATGAACTTGTTGAGTGGCGACAAGTCTAGAATGACTCTGAGTTTTTCTGAGTCTTTCTTTGGAACACAAAAAAACCTTCCTTGGAACCTAATGGACTTAACTTTTCGGATTACTCTTTTCTCTAAGAGTTCTCGGAGATATTCTTCCAGAACGGGGGTAGAGTGTTGGAAGAATTGAGGAAATTGAGGTGGAGGACTGCTCCAGCTCCAACCTAGTCCATTCTTTATTAGGCTGTGGGCCCAGGGATCGAAGGTCCAACGATCCCTAAATAGATATAGTCTCCCTCCTACTGGAAGCATCTCACTTCTGTTGTTGTGGACCTGAGGCCTTGCCTCCTTGACCGTGTCCTCCTCTGGATCCCCTTCCCTTGAAGGGCGTCTAGAAGAACCTCTGGCTGTTCCTCTAGCTTTTGAACGAAAGGAAGAAGTCTGCCTTTCGAAGGCTGGGTTAAAAACCGGCGACTGTGTCACCACTTGATGAGGTACCAGCTGGTACATGGTTGGAGGTTGTGCCACTATCTGAGGCACCGCGGTCGCAGGAAGTTGTTGTTGTTGCAGTCAGTAGGGTTTAGCCAGCCGAGAAGATAGCCTAGGCCTTTTTGTCTTCTTCTTGGGTTGGGGACCCTCATCCGGAAAAGACTTTCTCTTGAGATCTTAGCCCCACTTTTTGAGAAGGTTCCTATTCTCTGTGGCCACCTTGTCTACTACCTCTAACCACTTCATTGGGAAAGAGGTCCTTACCCCAGATACAAGATGAGATCAGCTTCCTCGGTTCGTGCCTCACCGCAGCCGAGGCGAACACGAACTCTCTACAGGCTCTCCTAGCTTTAATAAAGCTATAGAGATCCTTTGTAAATGTGGCCAGATGTGTTTTGGCCAATACCATGAACATATCCTGGTTCTTGGGATCACTTGCCATCGTTTCTAATGTCGTTTGCAACGACATCGACCCCGCAAGTCTTTCTTTCGTCTCTTGCCCTCTGCACAAGAGGAACTCCGACAGCTTTGGAAGTTCCTCGCCAAACTGATGTTCAGCAATATCAGCTTCCAGCTTCCCGACTGAGAAGGTAAGGTGGACGTCCTTCCAGTCTTTTTGGTCCAAGGGCAAGGTCAGAGATAACGGCTTGTCCTCCTCCAGGGAGGGGCATGGTCTCCCTGACTCCACCGCCTTTAAGGCTGCTTATATCCCTTTTCCATGAAGGGAAAGGCTCTGATTCGAGAGGCCACAAAGGAGGGAAGCTCCTTACTCAAAGCTGGCACCTTTGAGTTCGTGAAGCCCCTCTCTTTCATCGAGCTTGCTAGTAACGCCTATGCTTTACTATGGCCGAGAACTATGACCTCCTTCGGCTCCGTCTCCTCCTTTGAGGCTGGCTCCTTCTTAAGACGGACATAGCAGTCCGGGTAAGAGTCTTTGTTGGACCAAAACTCCACATCTTCTAGGGGAATTGCGCCCAGCTTTTTCGAAATAACAATCTTCCCGGTTGTCATTGGCATGTGTTCGGCATACCTCCAAGGATTGGTATCCGAGCACAAAGGAAGATCCTTCACGATGAGTCGCTTCTGGGTCCCACATGATGCTGCAAGTCTACGTATCTCCAGTTTCATTGTAGCTTCCTTTTCATCATTCTTCTTTTGTATTTGTTGAATCATCTCAACAATAGAAGAAAGAGTCCTTCCCAGGTCATCTGGTATAGCAGACGATGTAGAGGGAACAAGTTCTGGGTCCGGAACCGATGTAACCGACACCTCGTCGATTTCTTCCTCTTCTATTTCAGGAGCCTGGGAGAGCTCCTCCTCCTGACCTTCTCCCAGAAGGTCCTTTTCTGTATAATCTGACACCTCTGATATCCTATCGTCCAATTGGATGCCTTGAAGGGCGGCCGAGACTTCAGAATCTACCGGATTCTGGGCAGTTGGTATCTCCTTCATCAGCCGATGCCTTAGGGAAAAGGTAGGCCCTCATCTTCTCATTTGGAAGGTAGGGGCCTGAAGTGTTTTTCTGAAAACCCCTCACCCAGGTTCGTAACTTTTCCCTGGTAGCATCCCTTGACTCCGCCGACTTAGGTTAGAAGATATGGTACATACCTGAGGGTCCCAATACCGTAGATCATCTTTGGAGACTGCGCATGCTGCGTGCCTCCTGCATAACTCATGTCCACAGAAGTTCTCTCTGCGGACATTGCAGAACATACTCCCGCACTTCGGATGGTCCTCCTGTAAAGAGAAGAGAATCCATGAGTATCAAGTGAAGGCTTTTCACTTATTATTAATACATGTAGCTTATACAGTAAAGCTAAAAAGGAAATAAGGAAAGGCACATACTTGTATTTCCTGCCCAGCCAATTGCTGTAACCTCCCAAGATATTGAAACTAAGGTTAATTCTATTCTAGAATACCTTATAAATTTTCCTAGGCGGAAAGTTAAGGTGTAGCTCACACATTAAAATAAAGTTTTAATATACGGGATAGAATGAATACAGAAAGAACTCACTTTCTATATATTGTTGTCTCAACAAAAGGCTGTACAAGATAACAATAAGTATGTTGGAAGAACTTTAGTGTTACAACAAACTCTGTACTGTAGTTTCATTAATGGAGTGTGTACTACACCACAAATATAGCAACTACTGTAGATCGCATGCTGTCATGCCGGCCGGCACCTGCCGGAATGTACTGTCACGTGCCAGCCGGCATTTACCCTTGTATGGATCAAAGGTATACTACCTTTAACTAATAGGCTACAATTCACTGGTTCGCAAAAGTGTGCCGGCCGGCAACTAAAAACACTAGCACCCGGCTGCCGGCCGCTAATCGTAGTGGCCAGCAGATCTCGGGATGTGTTTCTACTGCCGGCAGGCAAAAGGTAGCGATACGCGGGCAGTGACTACTAATCAGAGAACCTTCACCTATCCGGCTTCCGGCCGTTAAAGCCGGCAGCCCGGCTAGGGGTACAACACACTAGCAAGAGAAACAGTATGAATGTAAGGTTATAAGGCGTCATTGCCATACAACCTTCCATCCAGAAAGAATGAACATATGGAAGGGGAGAATATAACATTCAGGCTTCCTATCTAACCATAGCCTGCCGGGCTATACCAGCAGACACGGAAGAGAGACCAAGGGAGGTCTGGGGATCACTCTCTAGAAGAAAAAGGTCTCTGCCAGCCGTCATGTTATTGCCGGCCGGCAGAGAGCTGAGCCGGTCCCCCATCCTAACCTACGCTAGGTACGGAAGTAGGACTGCGGCCAAAAGATGTGATGGCTAGGCCATCACTAAGAAAGAAAGGGGGGGTGGGGGAAGGGATAAGGGTCCTGTAAACTTCGTTCTAGTATGAGACACACCCAGCAGTTAGGAAAGCTCATCCTAGACTAGGGTTGTCTATAGGGAGGAAGATTGGCAATACTTGCTATCCTCCTCTATACCAGAACAAAGTTAGGTGTAGTTATTTCGCCGGGCAACGGAGAAAACTCATTCTCCAGCGCGAGAATAACAACACAGGACAGTCTGCTAGACCACTAGAGGAAAGAATCATCTCGTACAGAATCCTTCAGATGTGGACTAGGGAAGCAAAGCCTCCTGTGTCTGCACGTAACCTAGCAAAGGGAACTCATTCTCTATGCTAGGAAGATGCAGTCCACAGACTAGAAACTCTGATGTTCTGCCCCAACCCAAAAAACCAGTCACTTTGGTTACCAGGTCAGGACACATATCCTAGTATAGTTATACCTGAATATTATTCTAACAGAACCGCTAGGACTAAGCTTAAGGCTTAGTCAGAGGGAGAGAGGGATTGAACTTAGTCTCCGGAGGAGAAAGGAACAATCGGGGATGTGCAAAAGTATACTACAGCCCCATAGACTACTAGCCTAGGTGCGGTGAGAATCGATTACCTAAATCACCGAAACTCTCTCGTATACAATCTTGGAGAAGAAAATTCAACAATATCTTACATGTATAAAATATTTGCCTATAGCTTCAATAACGTAACACTCAGAAAACTTATATCATGCATGAAAGTACTAGTGCCAGACGCCTAGGCTACTAACCCTCGCGAAGGGCAAGATCGGTTACCTAAATCTCTGAACTGAAAACTAACGGCATCATATAAGAATTCCTAGAGGTGCTAAATAGCTAAATTTATTAAAGCATAAAAACCGGGAACGTCGCTCTGGCTAACTTAATGACCCATGTATAACGAGCAACAGCATCCAGGATGCCTCCTGTAGGCAACAGCTCTTGTTTACGTTAAAATCACTTTTGATTTAATCCAAAACGACAAGACCTTACATTTATACAAAGTAAAGATAATACTCAACTTTCCAGAGGCACAAGAGGCCGGAGAAGGCTTCATAATGTTGAATTATATCCAAAATTACGAGAGAACACAAGGGAAAACACCGAGTAGTAGAGCTACGCAAAAAGGAATCAAGATGGCGCTGCCGCCTTCATCAGATACACATTGGAAACGGAATAGGAGAGATTCCTTATGAATGGCTCTCTTTTCATTCTGGTTTCAGATTCTTGTCACTGTAACCCCTCGAAGCCTTAATACTGTTCAGGGTGAAGATAGCTATGTGACGTGTCAAGAATACGTCCTGTGATATTATGTGATATCCCTGTTAGATTTATTTTGGGATATTCGCTCCAGTAGTTAGAATTCTGAATACCTTAAGGTAAAATTCTCTGGGAATATCACTGTAGTAAAATATACCCTAGGAAGCTACCCTTTAGGAACTTCCATCAGGACGACATGACCTGAGCCCAAAAATTATAATATACATAATTTTTTTTTCCTCTCTCGATGGCCTTTCTATTAAAGTGAAGCTGTATAGTTCTCATTGAGTCTTTGGGGATGAAATTTCTTTATTGATTGTTTTTTCTTGACAAAATTAGAAGCGGGTCAAAATTCAAAAACCTAAAAACATCAACCCTTACATACAATTTCAGCTATCACTGAAACCTTTGTTATCATTCTCTTACTAACCTGTCCTGACATATGATGAATAACCCAAGACAGCAAAACCATCTACAAATAAATAGCGCCCTTCAAGACTAGGAATCTTCATATTTAATAATGCGAAGTTATTCCCGTGATAAACTCTCTCTCTCTCTCTCTCTCTCTCTCTCTCTCTCTCTCTCTCTCTCTCTCAAAGAAAACGAATAAAATATTCTAGGTCGATAGTAACAGGCAACAGGGGAATACGAAATAACCATATAAACCAAAAGTTTTTTTTTTCTTTTTTTCAGGACATCATGTAAGTTCATCTAGCAATTTAGAAAATATTCTTTTGGGTAGCTCGAACATCTTTAGAAATAAGACTGTAAAGAGTTTACTTGTTGGGATGAAATCAGACTTGGTTTTGTACTTTCTTGGTTCTTGGTACTTTTATTTTAATGTTGATAAAGTTTTTTCTTGGTGTTTGTGAAGGGTAAACTACTTTTTACGGTGTTGTTATTTACAAAAATTATGCCAACGAGGCATTATAAAAGAAAAAATGTATTCATTTTGTACCATGATAATGTTAATTATTAGAATAAAAGTGAAGATCCTTTATTTCATATAAATTCACTAGTTTAAGAATATATTTTGAAAAATATTTTTTCCATAAACTTTAGCCATTTCAGTTGACCAACTTAAAGGAGAGGGAGAAATTGTTTGATAAACTACCCACATTGCTCAGACAAACTTTTTCGAAATTGTTGAGTTGAATTTAGAACCATTTTCATTAAACTGTATTTTGTGTTGGATCATTATTTCATAAAGTCATTGGAAGGATCTATTCCTTTTCCAGAGGTAACCTATTACCTTAGGCTTATATTGTACTAGCTCTTTAGTAATTCTTATTTCTTTAACTTACATATCCTTATATTTGTACCGGGTATCATTTTATTGATTTACAGATACGATTCACATTGGCAGATAAAGAAACTTCCCTTAAAAAAGATAGACATTTCTGTAGAAGGCATCGAACATTTAGTCAGGAAACTACTTAGTTTCCTTCACTCTCTTATTGTATTTAATATATAATTCATATATATTGATTGCACATTATGCATATAGTTGCATGTGATTTATACACCGTTTTAGGATTGTGGTGGCCGATATGGTAATGTCCCTGACTGGTGAACATCAGACTGGGGTTCGAGGCTCACTCAAACTCGATAGTTTCAATGGTCGCTGTAACTTCACTATCTTTGTTAGCTAAGAATGGGGGTTTTGGGGGAGCATATAGGTTTATCTGCTGAGTCATCAGCAGCCATTGCCTGGCCCTCCTTGATCCTAGCTTGGATATTGTCCTGCTTGATAGGGCAATGTCTGTTAAGAATGTCTTTTGCTTGTCTTCCCAAATAACCTGAAGGTCGTTCTTAGTTTTGAAAAGATAAATGGAAACTACCATTTTCAATATTGCTTAACATTAATAACCATACCATCGGTGAAGTGTGTATTAGAGACTTTGGCATATCTATGTAACATGAACTTATGCAAATTATTATGATAGGATTCACCATATAATTGCTTATTGATATTACATAAGTACCAAGATTGCATACCGTTATATAGTTTTTCATTTGCTTGAAAGATATAGGAAATTTGCAATCAAACATATTTATTTTATAAAGTTCTCGTTCAACTGAAATATTCCCTCTGAATGAACTATAACCCACTATAATATATATATTCTCTGACAGTAAATAGATGATGGCAATTGAAAAAAAATGGTGTACTTCACCTAGTCATCATGAACATAATTGTGTTTGTTTAATGAGTTTGCATAGTGAAATGAATCCAGCATCAGGGATATTGGATGCATTATGCAAAACGGGTTTAATGTGGAATCCAAGGGATAATTGGGAAAAATGTTTCAATTAAGCCTAGTACAATTCCAGATCATTAGATTACATAAGCTGAACTGGCAATCAACATGAAATGGGTATATAAATTTCTAGGTATGATGATGATAACGATAATTTTCCTTCAGAAATGCGCTTATTAAATTATAAATAATTCATAAAGAGACTGTGGAGTTCCTCACTTTGGTATAAGGTTGAATTATTACAAAACTGAAAGATCGATAAGTTATCAATCTTCTGCAATGTTTCTTCTTAATTATAAAACAACGTTATAGCACTTGAACTTATTAAGTATCATATTTGACATATTTTCAGACTTCAATCTTCGTTTAGCTTTTCAAACACCATCAAACACGCTATAAAATATCCGCTATTTTCAAGAATATTTCTCTTATGATTAATTGCCATTATGAGCTGTCTTTTCAAAAACTGTGATGAAAACCAAACATTTGATTTCTTCAAGTATGTATTCCATCAAAATTATATTACACTGGTATGAATTATCATATATATATATATATATATATATACATATATATGTATATATATATATATATATATATACATATATATGTATATATATATATATATATATGTGCATATATAATGTATATACCCACACACATACACATACACACATATAGTGAGTATATATATATATATATATATACATATATATATATATAATATATATATAGTATAATTTTAACGTATACCTTTCACCTCAAAAGTATAATTATATTTTACTGTCTGTGTGAAATATTTCAAAATCCTTTACCTGTTAATCAAAAACATATAGATATGAGATAAGTCCATTACCATGTTTTGTTGCTGGTACCATATACATTTTCAAGATTATTATGAATGTTCCGAATACTTCCCGTTGGTGCTGATACCCTATTGAATAGTTTCGTATAATTTGAGGTCTTATTGGAATATATAAGACCTTTCACCACCAAAGGAAGTTAATATTAGGATTAAGAAAAAGAGAGCCTTATCAAAAAAGAATATCTGTATTTTATATCTGGTAAAGTTAATAAGATATTCTCTCTCTTACAGGGAACGACTCTTCCCTTTTGTATGAGCGAGAGCGAGAGAGGAGATGGGATTAGAGGCAGAAAATACCTTTATCTTAACCACATATTTTACGTAAAAACATTCACTATTCATAAATGAGTGTTATGGGATGTAGTTGGAGCATATCACAATTCATTCAAAAGCTCAAACTTGCAAGTTGGAGCATTTCATAATTCATTCAAAAGTTCAAACTTGCAAGTTGGAGCATTTCATAATTCATTCAAAAGTTCAAACTTGCAAGTTGGAACATTTCATAACTCATTCAAAAGTTCAAACTTGCAAGTTGGAGCATTTCATAATTCATTCAAAAGTTCAAACTTGCAAGTTGGAGCATTTCATAATTCATTCAAAAGTTCAAACTTGCAAGTTGGAGCATTTCATAATTCATTCAAAAGCTCAAACTTGCAAGATGAGCATTTCATAATTCATTCAAAAGCTCAAACTTGCAAGTTGGATCATTTCATAATTCATTCAAAAGTTCAAACTTGCAAGTTGGAACATTTCATAACTCATTCAAAAGTTCAAACTTGCAAGTTGGAGCATTTCCTAATTCATTCAAAAGTTCAAACTTGCAAGTTGGAGCATTTCATAATTCATTCAAAAGCTCAAACTTGCAAGGTGGAGCATTTCATA
>NC_090742.1:132551429-132553929 GCF_036898095.1 Palaemon carinicauda | reverse complement strand
AATGACAGCTAAATATATATATATAGGTATGGATACCCACCCACTCGAGTAACGAGGATAGCTGGACGTGACCGGAAAGAGATATATATATATATATATATATATATGTGTGTGTGTGTGTGTGTGTGTGTAAATGTTTGTGTGTTGATTCAGAGAGGCAACATTGATGGTATGAGCTGTACGTAGTAGCTTCCTATAATACTATCTTTTTTTATATCAAGAGATTACAAGGAACTAAAAAAAATAGATTCAATTCAGAGAATCTGGTATACATGTAACGTTTCATAATTATTTAACCTTAATAACAAGTTAAAATATTATAACTTCTATTAATTTTCCAAATTTATTTGAGCATTCATATCTTGACTTAATCATTCAGAATATATAACATTTTATGAACTCATTTCTGACGGTAACTTAGATACCATGGCTCTGAACGATTTATATGTATTTCTATACCTTAGGGTACAGTTGGTGTGAAGAAAGCTTGTCTGTGTTTAATACCTTTCCCCGAGTTTTCAAACTCATATATCCTTTTTTTTTTTTTTTTTTTTTTTTTTTTTTTTTTTTTCAGAGATAGAGATCAGCCAGCTATTTCCTATTAGTTTGTCACAATTTCCACTTGGTATTACTCTATGCAAATTTCCGATTCGATATGAGTTTTGTTTTAATAAGCAGTAACAAGGGCGTTACCTATGGTATGGCCAACATATTTAGATGACTGTTTCGTACCCCTGACAGTGAGGTATTTAATGTCTGAATGCCTCCACTTTTGGCATCTTAAGAAATAGATATCTGTTTGGGGCTCGAGGTGCAGATAGCAGGTTAATACTCGCAAAGATTATTGGGCAGGATATGTTGTACAATGCTAGTGGTATCTTTATATTTATTTCAGAAGCAAATCTTTTAAAAGCTAATTAACTTGTAAAAGGAGATAGCTTTTATAGTTTCAAATTGAGTTTCAATTTTATGCAAACGATATCTGCTTCAGTGACCCTCGATATCAGGATGCCAGAAAACTCAAAGTCAATCAATTAATCTCAATAGTCCCTCGATATGAAAAAAAAAAAAAAAACTAAGGGCTTATTAGCTTTGCTATTTTTGGCCGGGAAAATTCAACGGATTTTATTAATCTTCCCGGGAAATCCCGGCTTCTTTTTAAGCATGGGCAAACGAAAAATATAATGCATATTCTATAATTAGTAGCTATTGCAGTATAAGGGTAGCTATTACCTAACACTGTTCTAAATTATTTAGAAGCATTGGGCTGCAGAAAAACAACTTCTTATTCGCGTTCATGACGAGAACATTGATGACATTTTTGCTCTATCCAAATCCAAAGAAGAAGGAGTGTCTCTGCTCGTCAACCCAAATCAAAGCCGATACAGGGAGCAATTAAAAAAAAAAAAAAAAAAAAAAAAAAAAAAAAAAAAAAAAATAGAGTGCATCACAAAACAGCACAAACAAGTCATGTTACTAGCAGGAGTCCACAGGAGACTACAAAACCCGAAATCCATCAATCATCACAAAGGGATCGATTTATCACTTAAGAAACTTAGAACATCGCTTACGGGGTCCTTTGTAAATAATGAATTCAGAATGAAGAGTTAGTATATTGTTAAGGAGAGCATTCATTTTATTAAATTTGGGATTAAAATCCTATGCATGTTTAACATAACGGGAAGAGAAAGTACTCAGATAGGGTGACAGGAAGATTGCTAACTTCACTTTAGATGATTGGGCGCAAGGGGATGCTCTCCTTGCCGCTGTTGTGTTTCCGTAGAATATGGTGAGGAAGGGTTTATTACTTTAAACTTTCTCTGAAAATTCAGTGTTTTTTATATAATTTCCTATTTTTGTTAAACATTCACAAAATTCGCGTACATTACCATTGCAAGATGCTTTTGTTAGTTACTGGTAGTTGGTACTGTATCATCATCCAAAACTTTTTGAGATCTGTTGATATATGTGTCTATATAAGGAATGATTATCTAATTTTCTCTCCTGTGATTGATTGATTGATTGATTGGTTGCTTGGAGTGTTTTGGCATCCTGATATCGAAGGTGATTGATGTTTATATCTTTTGTAATATGTAAAGAACAAAATGAAATTCAATTTAAGACCATAAAAGCGATGTCCTGCTTCTGGAATAAATCTAAGAATGCCGCTAGCATAGTACAACACATCCTGCCCAAGAATATTTGCAACGATGAAATTGCCATCCCCACCTCGAGCCTTAAACCAATATTTATTTAAGGTGCCAAATGTGGGACATTCAGTAAACAAATGCCTCACTACCAGGGGTACGAAACAGTAGTCACAATATGGGTGGTGATGTCCAATCATCAAAAACTCGTGCTTCAACTGAGCCTGGCTAATACCAAGACGACAAAGGGTAGTCTCCCACTTGCTGTGAAGGTCATGCACTAGTCCCAGGTTCGCAACGTTTGAATGCATGCTTGATTACGATATTTCACCTCAAGGCAAAGTCTTCCATGA
>NC_090742.1:132528929-132543929 GCF_036898095.1 Palaemon carinicauda | reverse complement strand
TAGGGCTTCTTTCATTAAGCCTGGTTGCATTTCCAATAAATTCGTTCAGCGTCTGGTGGTCCTTTCATAGGTACAGTACATGAATATTTTTAAGAAGTCATTGCATTTATATATCTACAGATGCATATATGGAGCAAAGCTGAACTTTCTCTCTCTCATTTGTATGTTTACGCAAAGACACATTTCCTTTGACTTGTTTTCCATGTTTATTAAAACAACAACACCATTTATATATTCATGACTTGTCATCATTCAGCCAAACAAATTTTTTTTTTTTTTTTTTTGCATATGACATTTCACAAAAAGATATCTGTATGAATATAAGAGCGTTCACATACGAAGACTAAATCTACTCAAAGCATAACTCTTTTTTTTATCGTAGATATCGTTAGATTTCTAATACCTTTTTTTATTGATAATATTAATCTTAAAAGGTAAAAAGGCACTGAGACGCTTTATAGATTCTACTATATTATGATAAATATTCCTCAACACATTTTCCCGTAAACGAGAATAAACAGTTGTGAGATCTAACGTCTTTTCGCCTTTTAAGAGTTACAACAGATATCAATTGGTGCTGAATCTCAACAGAATTGTAGAAACATGAAGTAAAGAAAATCTTAAGGAATCAGCCAATGTTTAATACATATTGAATATGTTGTCTTTACGAAACTTTACAACACCAAAACAAAACTAAAAATGCTCATAGACGAAGTTTTATTGTTTTCAATATATACAAAATAGTTATCAATCTCACCATAGTTTTGTAAAATCTTTAATACATCGGTAATCAGAAATACCTATGAAGATTATTTGATTTTCTATATCAAATATTGGTGTATTAGAAAGTAAGGAGTTTTTTAATGAAAATAAAAAGGTAATTGCATTCTTGTATATACTGACATACTGTATATAGGAAGCAAACTAACTAATGTATTGTGTTTTAGCAATATTACCTTTTAATTGTTTTTCTTCATTGTAGAATTAATGGGAATTGCAGAACATACCTAAAGGTTCGTTTGAAGGACTACGGTCAACATTTAAAAAGAATATAATATAGAACTGAGGAGTTACAACAGTGAAATCCATATGAAAAGTTTTAAGATGTGACACTCGAGAGAATCTGTTTACCTTTGTAACTGACCTTCTTCGATATAGATATTGACATAAAAATAATGCTCTTATTAACAAATAAACTTTCCTGGAATTGTATCCACAAACAAAACATGGAGTAACTAGTCTGGTTGATAGGCTGAGGGAAAAGTAAACCTTTTTGTGGAAAAGAGTAAATATTGAACTCTATCCTTCCCCAATTCTCAATATGAATACAAATGTTGATTGGCTAGAATCTCAACAAAAACGCAACGAATTTTCCAGTAAAAATATATTTTCTTCCATTTTCTGCCGACACACTTCTAGATTACTTTACTTTCGATATTTTCAAGATTAAAATTAACATATATTGGTGTATATATTCTAAACGGTATATTATTTCTGAAAACCTTTGGAATTTTCAAGATGTTCAGGAGAGACTAATAAACAGAGTGATGTAATATAATATAATATAATATAATATAATATAATATAATATAATATAATATAATATAATATAATATAATATAATATAATATAATATAATATATCATCTGTTTTTTTCCCCTGATTTTCATGTAATCAATATTGAATTTAGAAAAGCATGACCATTAGATAGAACATTTTATTATTTCCTTACTCGAATCCAGAAAATAAGATATTTTTTCTCTGAATGCAAGTATTATACTAATCTACCTGGTAGAGAATAGAGAGTTTATGGGGAATTGTTTCTACCAGATTCTAGTCGTGTCTCTACTCAATTATTCATTTCATTAAATAACATTCAACTTTAATACATTTTTCACCTTACTGAAAATATGTCATTCTCACCTCCGTCATTTAATGAACCCTTAAAGAAACCTAATCAAAGAAAACTTTTCAGTCAATCTTCTTATTTCAATGTCTAAGACGTAACATTTGTGGAGCTACATTCCCCCTCCCCCCTTACACACTGGAAATCCACCGCAAGAATTAAATGAAAATCCATGGTTTGGAGGGACTTCAATACGAAGAAGAATTCCGGAGAATTCTCATGTTAAGGAACAGCTCAGAAAGAGGGCAAAGTGCTTTCCACAATTTGGCCACATGCACAATAAATTTTTACTCCGGCACTGCTCTATCGAGGGGAACAGGAAAAACGAGGAGTTTATTCAATGAATAATTCTGAGAAATTTGTTTACATGAATAATATCTCTCTCTCTCTCTCTCTCTCTCTCTCTCTCTCTCTCTCTCTCTCTCTGTATATATATATATATATATATATATATATATATATATTACTGTTATTGTTGTTCTTAAACTTCTCTGGTAGTTTTTCCTTATTCCTTTCCTCAATGCCTTATTTTCCGTGTTGGATGCATTAGGCTTGTAGCATCCTGCTTTTCCAACTAGGGTTGTACCGTAGCAAGTAATAATGATGATAATAATAACTGTGAAGAAGAAGCAAACGGTCGATTTTTTAATGAACTCCAAACGCCTCCTTTAGGAAAAACTCTTTGGCCTCGACCCTTAACTTCTTTCTAAATCTCTCTGGAAGTTGCTCAGTTAGAATCTGCCTATAAGACAATAACCTTTTTATTTCTCCAGGGATATATAGCGAAGCGGAAAAATTAAATGTGATGTTGACGTGCCCTAATGAAGTACTTTTGTTCGAGTTATAAATTAATCATAGTATACAAATAGTTATTAGGAGAAGCTATCCTTCCCTTGTCATACTCTGAATACTTTTAAGTTCAAGTAACGAAAATATAATCATTTATTCAACAAATTTCGTTTTCTTTATAACGTGGACAGCGAACCTGAGAAGTTTATGAAAAGGCCAGATTGAAATCAGTTGAAAGATAAAAGCATCATCTTTATCACACACTCATATATATACAGTATGTATATATATATATATATATATATATATATATATGTTTGTGTGTGTGTGTATGTGTTTGTGTGTCATCTCCTTCTATGCCTATTAACGCAAAAGGACTCGGTTAGATTTCCCCAGTCGTCTCTATCTTTAGCCTTTAGTTCAATAGTTCTCCATTCATCATCTTCTACTTAGCGCTTCATAGTCCTCAGCCATGTAGGCTTGGGTCTTCCAATTCTTCTAGTACCTTGTGGAGCCTAGCTGAACTATTAGTGAACTAATCTCTCCATCTACCCCTCATTGCGATCTCATCCACAATTCTACTAAATCTATTGGAGATTGTTTCATTGTCATACCATGACTCATGTCCATACAGTAACACCGATCTCACTAAACGGATTTATCGTCTGATATTTATTTGTAATTTCAGTCGATTTGATTTCCAAATTCTACCTGACCTGGCCATTTTCTAATTTGTTTTTTTCAATCTTTCACTAAATCTAATTCTAAAGAGCCTGTATTGGAGATCATAGTTCCATAATCATTGACGTAAAGGTCATTTTGCTTTCTTAATGGACGCCTACATCATTTCTTGAATGTTATTTCCTTGTAACCATGAGTAATTTAGTCTAAACTTGATTTTTATTATTCAGGAAGTGATGTAGCCCATGCAGCCATCCAGGAAGCAATTAAAAGAAATATAATGAATGTTTTTGTTTTGGCAATCAGGTATTTTTTAGCTATTTAGGTCTAAAATACCTAACACAAATTTATCTATGCTAAGCACTATTCAAAATTGAATGTTTAGTCTTAAAAATCTAGTTCCTTATTTTGCTCGATATATATATATATATATATATATATACTCTATATATATATATATATATATATATATATATCTTCTTTTTCTTCTTCCTTGTCTGCATCTTTTCCCACCTTTATGTGGGGTTGATGTTTCTGGCTAGTGTTCTCCATCTACCTCTGTCCCACACTTCATCACTGGTTAATCCCTCTGATCGAAGGTCATCCTTAATTCAGTCCATCCACCTTCGCTTTGGTCTCCCTCTCCTTCTCGTTCCCTGTACCTCCATTTCCATCACTCTCCTCCCAGTATATTGTTCATCTCTTCTCATGACATGACCATACCACCTCAGTCTACTTTCTTGTATCTTATCTGATAGTTTTCTAACTCCTGTGGTACCCCTAATTGTTTCATTCCGTATCTTATCTCTCCTTGTCACCCCACACATCCATCTCAACATTCTCATCTCTGCTACATCCAGTTTCTTCTCTTCTGTCTTCTTTAATGCTCATGTCTCGCTCCATACATTATTGCCGGTCTCACAACTGCCCTGTATACTTTACCTTTCAACTTAACCCCTATTTTCGTGTCACATAGTACTCCAAGCACTTTTTTTCCAATTTATACTTCCTGCTTGTAATCTGTGGTTTATATCTGCCCCCAATTCACCCTCCTCTGCAACTGTTGATCCTACATACTTGAAATTTTCAATTCTTTTCAATCAATTCCTTGTAAATTAATTTTCCCATTCTCCCCATTTTCCAATCTCAATACTCTCTTTTTCCTGCTGATCTTCAATCCTCTATTTTCCATTTCTCTTCTCCACTCCTACAGTTTCTCTTTTATTACCTCTCACCTAGTGCTATACAGTATAACACCATCAGCAAAACGCATACACCAAGGAGACTGATCTCTAATACCTTGTGTTACTACATCCATGGCCAGATCAAATAGGTAAGGGTTCAATGCAGACCCCTCATGTAGTCCCACATTTACTGGGAAACTTTCTGTTAGGACTATATATATATATATATATATATATATATATATATATATATATATATATATATATATATATATATATATATATATCCACATTAAAATATATGAGTACAATATGTAATTTCACCAAAAAGGACTCACTATTTTTTTCCTCACTTTTTGGAGGAAAAATAAATCTGATAAAGATTATAAGCTTGTCTTTCAACTGATTTTCATCGGACATTTTCGAAAACCTCTCACGTTATAAAGAAAACGAAATCTGTTAAGGAAATAATTCTATTTTTGTTATTTGTACCTAAAAGTATTCAGAGTATGAGAAGAGCTGCATAGCTTCTCCTAATAACTATTTGTATACTAAGATTAATTTCTTACTCGACCAAAAGTAATTCATTATGGCTCGTCGACATCATATTTTGTTTTTCCGCTTCGCTAATGTTCCAGGTGACACCAATTACAGACATAAGATAACAGAAGTCACGTGACAGGAAGGCGATGGGCTAGTGTTTAACGATGCGTCCAGGAAGACTCCTCTCGAAAAGGAAGGAAATATAAAGGTTATTGTCTTATAGGCAGTTTCTAACTGAGCAACTTCCAGAGAGATTTAGAAAGAAGCTTCGGGTTGGAGCTGAATCTAGTATCATATTAGAAAGTGAGAGCGAAAGATAGAAAGAGGGAAAAGTATTATTTATGTAAACAAATTTCCAAGAATTTTTCATCGAATAAACCCCTTGTTTTTCATCTTCCCCTTGATAGCAAAGTGCCGGAGAAAACGTTTAAATATGGCCAAATTGTGGAAAGCACTATGCCCTGTTTCTCATCTGCTCCTGAAAATGGGAATTCTTTGGAATCTTTCGCATTGAAATCTCTCGAAACCATAGATTTTCATTTTATTCTTGCAATGGATTTCTAGTCTCTATTGTGTGTGTGTGTGTGTCAGGAAGGGGGGCGGGGGGGGGGGCAGATGTATCTCTACACACGTTACGTCTTAGACATTGAAATATGAAGATTGACTGAAAAGTTTTCTTTGATTAGGTTTCTTTGAGAATTCATCAAATGACGGAGGTGAGAATGTCATATCTACAGTAAGGTAAAAAGGTTAAATTCTATTCAATAAAATTAATAATTAAGTAGACACGACTAGATTCTGGAATAAACAACTCTCCATAAACTCTCTATTTTCTACCAGGTAGATTAGTAGGATACTTACATTCAGAGAAAAATTATCCTATTTTTTCAGATTCGAGTAAGAAAATAATACAATGTTCTATTTAAAGGCGATGCTTTTCTAAATTCAATATTGATTATATGAACATCAGGGAAAAAAGGCAGGTGTTATATGTTATATTATATTGTATTATATTATATTTCTTTTATCATACTATACTATATTATATTATATTATATTATATCATATCATTCTGTTTCTTTGTCTCTCTTCGACATCTTGAAAATTCCAAAGGTTATCATAAATAATTCTACCGTTTAGAGTATATACGCAAATATGTTAATTATAATCTTGAAAATTTCGAAAGTAAAGTAATCTAGAAGTGCGTTGGCAGAAAATGGAAGAAATTATATTCTTACTGGAAAATGCGTTGCGGTTTTGTTGAGATTCTATCCAATCAACATTTGCATTCATATTGAGAATCGAGGGAGGATAGAGTTCAATATTTACTATTTTCCACAAAAAGGTTTGATTTCCCTCAGCCTATCAACTAGACTGGTTAATCCCTGTTTTCCTTGTGAATACAATTCCAGGAAAGTTTATTTGTTAATAAAGCATTTTATTTATATCAAAATCTATATCGAAGAGGTCAGTTAAAAAGGTAGAGATATTCTCTCTAGTCTCATATCTTGAAACTTATCATGCGGATTTCAATGTTGCAACTACACACTTTGATATCATATGCTTTTCAAATGTATATGACATCAAAGAAACATTCAGGTATTCCTTGCAAATCCCAT
Organism: Palaemon carinicauda; assembly: GCF_036898095.1. Lineage (NCBI taxonomy): Eukaryota > Metazoa > Arthropoda > Malacostraca > Decapoda > Palaemonidae > Palaemon > Palaemon carinicauda. The sequence goes on along the minus strand of NC_090742.1, from coordinate 132,537,207 downwards.
TACATCTCCAAAGAGGAAGAGGATAAAAAGAATTCTCGTTAAAACACTCCATTAGTCTATTTGCTACTTACTTATATCAGAATATAGTGGTATGTAATAACCTCTTTACTTCGATGCATCGAATCAGTTATTTTCAAACCAGCAATATCCAGTATAAATATTAAATAATTTCTATAAATATATCTGATTTATGATGTATTGAAGATTTTATAAAACTATTATGATATATATAATTATTTTGTATATAATGCAAGGTGAATTAAACTTCGTGTATGATTTTCTCCCACATTTACTGTATAGTCGTATGAGCATTTTTAGATTTGTGTTGGTGATGATGTACAGTTTAGTAAAATTATCAAATTTTATAACAATTAAGCATTGGCTAGTTCCCTAAGATCATTTTTGCTTTCCTTCGTGTTTTACAATTCTTTAGAGATTCGGCACCAATTGATATCTGTTTAACTATTGAAAGGTGGAAAGATGTCGGCTCTCACAACTGTTTATTCTTCTTTCAATGAAAATGTATTCAGGAAGAGATATCATAATATTGTAAAGTCTATAATGCATGCCAATGTATTTTTACCTTGGTAGCATTAATATTATCAATAAAAAAGGGTATTAGAAATCTAGCCATATCTAGGATGAAAAATAGGTTATGCTTAAATTAGATTTAGTTTTCTTATCGGAACGGTCTTATATTCATACAGATATATTTTTGTGAACGGCCAAATGCCAAGAAACAATTTTTTTGGGGGGTGCATGATGACAAGTCATGAATATATAAATTGTATTGTTCGTTTAATAAACATGGAAAACAAGTCAAGGGAAATGTATCTTTCCGTTAACACAATAATGAGAGAGGGAGTTCAGCTCTGCTGTATATCTGCAACTCAAGACATATGAATGCAATGACTTCTTACAAATATTGATGTACCTATCACCACAGTTCAACACAATTTCTCTAATGGCGAAAAGATACCTAGAATTGTATCTAAGATGACTCGAATATCTTCTAAATCATGCATCGTATGCCTAGAAGTTTTCAAAAATTTGAGATTTAAAGATGGCATAGTTCTTTACAGTGAGTCATGGAGGAAATTGCAATAAATGATAAAAGTTTTGAATAGAGAAAGCATAAATGTAGAAATGAAAATGAATATAAGTAAAACTAGGATAATGTTCAATGAAAATGAAAAGAGATAATAAACAAAGGTTATGGACGAAACTCAAGAGCGTTAACAAATATAGGTACTCAGGATGGACAGTAAATGTTTCCCCAGGACATGATACCTTAATCAAAAGAAGGATAAGCATAGGATGTAGAGCATTTAGTATATAAAATAAGTTTATGAAAAGTATTTAATCAGATGGTAATACCAGTATTAACTTATATTTCAATAACTTGTATTCCTACCAAAGCCCTAGAACATATCCTAGTAACAACTAAACGAGCTATGGAAAGAATAATGATGGGAATATCACTAAAACACTTAAAAAAAACAACATGGATACGAGGGAAAGATAAAGTAGAGGATATTTTAACAACATGTAAGAAAAAGTGATGGATATAAGCAGGACTTATAATGAGATTAGCAGATGATAGAGGAACAAAGAGAATGAAATAATGGGCCCATAGAGATTACAAATAAAACAGAAGAAGGGAGAAAATATAAATGGATTGATAAATCTTTATTTGTTCTTATTGGATTTCAGGAAAAAATCTATTCTAAGATTAAAATGCAAAAAATATTATTTATTTACTATGTAATAAATTCGTAATAAAAGCGTAAAAGAAAACCTAAATATTACCATAGGCAGATTGATATCAATTATATTTGCAAAGGTTCACAGGAATGAGTCCTAATCAGTTTCCTTTCATTAATATTTGAAATTGTATTAATTACTGAATCCCACGGACTATGAAAAAGTTTCTCAGTAAGTTATTCAGTTGAAATTGGTAATAATGCTGCTTATTCCATACATAATTTTGCTTTTGTATATGTTAAAGTTTTATGGTGTACGGGAATTGATTAAATATGTTTAAGATTCATTTGGAAATGTATTTTTTTTTTTTTCGGAAATATTACTGTTCATAATTAGTTCACCTCAAACAAATATCATACTTGCAATATGTACACCTAAGAGTTATTGAGATTGCGGATAAGAGGATTATAGTATGAATAATTGATGAATGGTTTTGTTGGCTATCCAATTTAGTTAAGGTATTTTGATGTAGAAAATATCGGTTAAGATATAAGAAATGAAAGATTATCATCTTTTATACAAATAAAAAGATGACAAATATGAATCTATAATTTATAAAGGCAAAACATTACTTACCACCCATAACTATTGAAAAGATATTTGATAGAATTTTAGTGAGTAAAGTAAGAAGGTGGATAGATGGTTTAGGGTGAGAGTAATAACGTTTTGTTAGATGGACCTTTGGGTATATGCATCATAGATTATATTGAAATAGTCATACTTAAAGCGGAAACATACAGAACAAGAACTTTCTCTAGCATACATGGTTCAAGAAAAAAGGAGGCCTGACTGATTGTAATAATTACAGACGCATAACTCTTACATCAGTTGTTATGAAAATATAAAGTATGCTTATTCTAAAGAGACTGGAGAGGGAGAGTGAGAGATTGACGAAAAGCTGAGAGACGAACAAGCAGGCTTTCGAAAAGGTAGAAGTTGCACTGACCATATTTATACTGTATTACGTAGAGGATAGAAATCCCCCTTTGATGTCATTTTTGGACTATGAAAAAGCCTTTGATAGTGTGCACCGTCTAATTTTTTGGCGAGTCCTGTGTTATTATGGAATGCCTCTTAAATATGTAAATTTGACTAAGTCTGTTTATGAGCGTAGCAAGTACAAAGTTAATGTTAATGGAGTCTTATGAAATAAATTTCCAGTGAATAGCAGAGTACTCCAAGGGAATGTATTATCCCCTACGTTGTTTATTCTCCTCGTGGATTTTGTAATGCGTAAAATAGTCAGAGATGGGGGAGAAGGATTGGAATGGATTGGTTATAGGAATTTAGTAGACCTAGAGTATGCTGATGATGCTTTCCTTGTTAGCAAACCCTCACAAGATTTGCGATGCTTGCTTATCAGAATGCATGGAATATCATACGAGGTGGGGCTGAAGATAAATAGAAGAAAGACAGAGATGATGAGAAGTTAGTATGCAATGGAAGATGAAATATCATTGGAAGAAGAAAGGATTAATGAGGTAGAATTCATTAAGTATTTAGTAACTATGATCTCAAATACAGGGTATTTAGAATTAGATTCTAGTGAAAGATTGAAAAAAGCAAATCAGACAATGGCCAGGTTAGGTAAAATTTGGAAATCAAATCACCTGTAATTACAAATAAAAATCAGTCTATATATCAATTTAGTGAGATTGGTGTTACTGTATGGATATGAGTCATGGTATGACAGTGAAACAATCTCCAATAGATTTAGTAGATTTGAGAACAAAGCCCTCAGAAGGACATTGGGAGTTATATAGCTGGAGAGGATTGTACATGAAACTATAAGAGAGATCACTCGAGTGCCATATGTGGATGAGATCGCGATGAGGGGTAGATGGAGATGGTTTGGGTATGCTCTTCCCACTCCCCAAGAGAGAGTAGTTCACTAAATGTTCAGCAGGGCTCCACAAGGCATTAGCAAATTGTAACTCCCAGGCCTACATGGCTGTGGACTATGAAGCGCGAAAAAGATGATGAATGGAGAAGTATTGAATTAAAAGCTGAAGATAGAGACGACGGGCGAAATCTAACCGAAGCCTTTTGCATCAATAGGCGTAGGATATGACACACACACACACACACACACACACACACACACACATATATATATATATATATATATATGACTACCTTGAAAATAGCCAACTTCGTTGGAGGGAATACCTTTATCAATGAGTGTCGCTAGGAGACCAACAAATTATATTGAACACCACTCGGCAAGAGTACTCGGTGACAGATATTTTCACCAATGGACTCACTTTTTTTCTTCCTTGCTTTTTGGAGAAAAAAATAAATCTGTTAGAAATGATGCTTTTGTCTTTCAACTTATTTTCATCTGACTATTTCGAAAACTTCTCAGGTTCGCTGTCCACGTTATAAAGAAACGAAATTTGTTAAGTAAATTATTATATTTTCGTTACTTGTACCTAAAAGTATTCAGAGTATGACAAGGGATGCATAGCTTCTCCTAATAACTATTTGTATACTAAGATTAATTTGTAACTCGAACAAAAGTACTTCATTAGGGCACGTCAACATCACATTTAGTTTTTCTGCTTCGCTAAATATCCCTGGTGACACCAATTACAGATAGAAGATAACAGAAGTCACGTGGCAGGGAGGCGATGTGCGGATGTTTAACGATGCGTCCAGGAAGAATTTGCACTCGAAAAGGAAGGAAATAAAAAAGTTATCTTCCTATGGGCAGTTTCTAACTGAGCAACTTCCAGAGAGATTTAGAAAGAAGTTTAGGGTCGAGGCCAAAGAGTTTCCTAAAGGAGGCGTTAGGAGTTCATTAAGAAATCGACCATTTTCTTCTTCCTCACATTTATTATTATTATCATCATTATTACTTGCTACAATACAACCCTAGTTGGAGAAGCAGGATGCTATAAGCCTAAGGCCTCCAACAGGGAAAATAGGGCATTGAGGAAAGGAAATAAGGAAAACTACAAGAGAAGTTTAAGAACGACAATAAAAGTGATATATATATATATATATATACACACATATATATATATATATATATATACACATAGAGAGAGAGAGAGAGAGAGAGAGAGAGAGAGAGAGAGAGAGAGAGAGATATTATTTATGTAAACAAATTTCCCAGAATTATTCATTGAATAAACCCCTGGTGTTTCCTGTTCCCCTCGATAGAGAAGTGCCTGAGAAAACGTTTATTGTATATGTGGCTATATTGTGGAAAGTGTGACGGGCCGAGAGAAAGGTTGTGACTCAAAGACAAGTTGAAAACAGCTGAGTGAGTTTATTGTAGAACACTCTCCTTTATATACAAAATATCAAGCAACAAGAATTTTCATGTTGAAAAGTCGACACTGTTACCGATGAGAAAACAGACATGTTATTTCAGGTTCTTTTTAGTGTGAGGGGAGAGCGAAGATACAAGCACAAAATGAAGTATGTACGATCCTGTGACACACGGTTGGTACATGGCTCCCCCTCTAAAAATGACATACTGAACATGTTAAATCAGTGCCCTTAAGCTGGAGAGGTAGTAGTAAAAACTGCGCCGATTAGCGGCAGTGAGTGGCTGTAGAAGTCGTTGGTTGGGGTGCGAGCGAGTGGTGGATGGGTGGCTTTGTTGCCGCTCCGGCTCGTTACGGGGCAGGCGAGTGTGTCCTACGGCATTCATAAGCGTGTGTGTCCTATGGCATTCATAGGCGTGTCTTACGGCATTCATAGGCGAGTGTGTCCTACGGCATTCATGGGCGTGTGTCTCCTACAGCATTCATAGGCCTACTGCATTCATAGGCGTGTGTGTCCTACAGCATTCATAGGCATGTCCTACGGCATTCATAGTACTACGGCGTTCATAGGCGTGTATGTCTTACAGCATTCATAGGCGTGTGTGTCCTATGGCATTCACGTCAGCTTTGGTTGAAGTTGAATTGGTGTCCTCTTCGTCATGGGTGGAGGCGTTGATGGAGGTTTTGAAGGTCATGAAGTGGCTGTCCATAAGGACACGAACTAGGTTCACCTCACGAGGAGAGCCGTGTGCGGCAGGTTACAAGCAAGTGATACTGGTCATTTTCCCGAATGTGAGTGAAGCCCTTGGGTCCCCCAACAGTTGTTGAGAGATCTGAAAATGCTTTGCTATATGGGCGGCCGGCGACGGCGAGTACTGCTGCAGAAGGTATGCGTTGACGGCGTCATAGTAACGGTGATAGGCGGTGGTGGAGAGGTAGGGGGAGGCGGGAGGAGCGAGTCACTCCGGGGTCACCAATGTGACGGGGTAGGAGAAATGTTGTGACTCAAAGGCAAGTTGAAAACAACTGAGTGATTTTATTGTAGAACACTCTCCTTTATATACAAAATCTCAAGCAACAAGAATTTTCATGTTGAAAAGTCGACACTGTTACCGATGAGAAAACAGACATGTTATTTCAGGTTCTTTTTAGTGTGAGGGGAGAGCGAAGATACAAGCACAAAATGAAGTATGTACGATCCTGTGACACACGGTTGGTACATGGCTCCCCCTCTAAAAATGACATACTGAACATGTTAAATCAGTGCCCTTAAGCTGGAGAGGTAGTAGTAAAAACTGCGCCAATTAGCGGCAGTGAGTGGCTGTAGAAGTCGTTGGTTGGGGTGCGAGCGAGTGGTGGATGGGTGGCTTTGTTGCCGCTCCGGCTCGTCACGGGGCAGGCGAGTGTGTCCTACGGCATTCATAAGCGTGTGTGTCCTATGGCATTCATAGGCGTGTCTTACGGCATTCATAGGCGAGTGTGTCCTACGGCATTCATGGGCATGTGTCTCCTATGGCATTCATAGGCCTACGGCATTCATAGGCGTGTGTGTCCTACGGCATTCAAAGGCCTACGGCATTCATAGGCCTGTGTGTCCTACAGCATTATTAGGCATGTCCTATGGCATTCATAGTACTACGGCGTTCATAGGCGTTGGGCATGAATGTAAAGAGAGTTCTATATGAGAAAGTGATTGTACCAACTGTGATGTATGGATCGGAGTTGTGGGGAATGAAAGTGATGGAGAGACAGAAATTGAATGTGTTTGAGATGAAGTGTCTGAGGAGTATGGCTGGTGTATATCGAGTAGATAGGGTTAGGAACGAAGTGGTGAGGGTGAGAACGGGTGTAAGAAATTAGTTAGCGGCTAGAGTGTATATGAATGTTTTGAGGTGGTTTAGCCATGTTGAGAGAATGGAAAATGGCTCTCTGCTAAAGAAGGTGATGAATGCAAGAGTTGATGGGAGAAGTACAAGAGGAGGGCCAAGGTTTGGGTGGGTGGATGGTGTGAAGAAAGCTCTGGGTGATAGGAGGATGTGAGAGAGGCAAGAGAGCGTGCTAGAAATAGGAATGAATGGCGAGCGATTGTGACGCAGTTCCGGTAGGCCCTGCTGCTTCCTCCGGTGCCTTAGATGACCGCAGAGGTAGCAGCAGTAGGGGATTCAGCATTATGAAGCTTCATCTGTGGTGGATAATGTGGGAGGTTGGGCTGAGGCACCCTAGCAGTACCAGTTGAACTCGGCTGAGTCCCTGGTTAGGTTGGAGGAACGTAGAGAGTTGAGGTCCCCTTCTTTGTTTTTGTTTTTGTTTTGTTTCATTGTTGATGTCGGCTGCCCCCAGAGGTTGGGTGGGGGGTGCCTTTGCTATATATATATATATATATATATATTTATGTTTATATATAATATATATATATATATATATATGTATATATATATATATACATATATATATATATATATATTTATATATATATATATATATACATATATGTATATATATATATATATATATATATGTATATATATATATGTATATATATATATATATACATATATATATATATATATATATCAAAATACACAATTTTCCGTGTATTTATGATAAATGAAATAACCCACTACGTATGAAAAGTAGAAATTTATTTATCTTTCGAAGGGACCATCTCCCTTCCTCTTCAGAATACAAATGGTTACAAATTTTTGAAAAAAAGGTACAGAAAGGTACTTAAGAGACAAAAAGCCCGTTACAGCCTTAGCGAATATTAACAGTATTTCACGGTGGTTTGTTTACATCTTTCGCTAAGACTGTAACGAGCTTTTTATCTCTTAAGAACCTTTCTGTACCTCTTTTTTCAAAAATTTGTAACCCTTTGTATTCTGAAGAGGAAGGGAGATGGTCCCTTCGAAAGCTAAATGAATTTCTATTTTTAATCATACATTGTGGGTTATTTTATATATATATATATATATATATATTTATATATATATATATATATATATATATAAATATATATATATATATATATATATATATTCTTTGCGACAAAAGGCGAATCAGGTCCTTGTGTTTTCTCATTTTGCATATTAGTTAATTTATTTTACGGTTCTACTATAAAATTTGACTAAATACAATCATATATCAATAAATGATTATTTAAAATCGGAAATTATCGGAGACTATCAGAAAGTCTCTCTCTCTCTCTCTCTCTCTCTCTCTCTCTCTCTCTCTCTCTCTCT
>NC_090742.1:132518929-132521429 GCF_036898095.1 Palaemon carinicauda | reverse complement strand
TATCGAAAAGGTCAGTTAACAAGGTAAACAAATTCTTTCTAGTCTCACATCTTAAAAATTATCATATGGATTTCAGTGTTTCAACTCCAGAGTTCTATATCATATTCTTTTTAAATGTTGGCCGTAATCCTTCAAACGAATATTTAGGCATTTTCTGCAATACCCATTAAATCTTCAAAAAAGAAAAATAATAAAAAGGTAATCTCGCTAAAACACACTACATTAGTCAGTTTGCTTCCTATATATGTTAGTATATCCAGGTATGCAATTACCTCTTTATCTTCATTAAAAAAATCCTTACTTTCTAATACACCAAATTTGATATGAAATATCAAATAATCTTCATAGGTATTTCTGATTACCGATGTGTTAAAGATTTTCCAAAACTATTATGAGATTGACAATTATTTTTAATATATTGAAAAGTGAACGTCTATGAGCATTTTTAGTTTTGTTTTGGTGTTGTAAAGTTTCGTAAAGACACCGTCTTCAACATGTATTAAACATTGGCTGATTCCTTAAGATTTTCTTTGCTTTTCTTCTTGCTTCATAATTATTTTGAGATTCAGCATCAATTGATATCTTTTGTAATTCTTTATAGGTGAAAAGTCGTTAGATCTCCCAACTGTTTACTCTTGTTTACGGGAAAATGTGTCTAGGAAGATTAATCCTAATATAGTAAAATCTATAATGCGTGTCATACCTCTTTACCTTCTAAGATTAATATTATAAAAAAAGCTATCAGAAATCTAGCCATATCTAGGATGAAAAAGAGTTATGCTTTGAGTAGATTTAGTCTTCTTGTGGGAACGCTCTTATATTCATACATATATATTTTTGTGAAATGCCAAATGCAAAGAAACAAATTTTGTTTGGCTGCATGATGACAAGTCATGAATATATAAATTGTGTTGTTGGTTTAATAAACATAGAAAACAAGTCAAGGGAAATGTATCTTTGCGTAAACATACAAAAGATAGAGAGAAAAAGTTCAGGTTTGCTGTATATATGCATCTGTAGAGATATGAATGCAATGACTTCTTAAAAATATTGATGGACCTATCACTCCAGTTCAACACAATATCCTAATGGCGAAAAGATACCCAGAATTGTATGAAAGATGACTCGAATATCTCCTAAATCATTCATCATATGCCTAGGAGTTTTCAAACATTTAGATTTAGTAAATGTTGGTATTAACATTAATGAGGATACTTTAACAACTTGAGATTTGCAGATGACATAGTTCTTTTTTTATGAATCATGAAGGATATTGCAATAGATGATAGAAAATTTGAATAGAGGAAGCAGAAATGTAGAAATGAAAATGAATATGAGTAAAGCTAAGATAATTTTCAATGAAAATGCAGAGAGATAATAAATGAGGGTTATGGACGATCCTCTAGAGAGTGTTTATGCGTATAAGTACTTAGGATACACAGTAAGTGCTTCCCAAGGACATTAGACCGAAATTAAAAGGATAAACATAGAATGAAGAGCTTTTTTGTAAACAAAATGGGACTATGAAATGTAAAATGCCCCTTTCTCTAAAAAGGAAAGTATTTAATCAGATGGTGATTTCCAGTATTAACTTATATATCAGCAACCTGTAGCCTTTTTAACGCCTTCGAACATAACCTAGTAACAACTCAAAGAGCTATGGAAAGAATTATGATGAAAACAACACTAAGAGACAGAAAAAGAGCAACACGGGTACGAGAGCAAGCTAAAGTAGAGGATATTCTAAGAACATGCGAGGAAAAGAAAGTGACCTGGTCCGGACTTATTACAATTATAGCAGATGATAGAAGGACAAGGAGAATAACAGAATGGGCTCATATAAATTGAAAATGAAGCAGAGGAAGAGAAGATAAATGGATTGGTAAATCTTTATTTGTTCTTATTAGATTTCAGGGAAAATCTTTTTATAACATTAGAATACAAAATTATAATTTATTTACTATTTAGTAAATACTCTGGTGTAAAAGAAAACCAAAATATCACCCTAGGCAGATATCAATCATATTTGTAACAGTTCACCGGAACGAGTCATATGCTGTTGTCTTTCATCAATATTACAAATTCCATTAATTATTAAATCCACCGGTCTATAAAAAAAAGTTTCCTAGTGATTTATTCAGTTAAAATAGTAATAATGCCGCTAATTCCATATATGATTACGATTTTGTATACGGAAAAGTTTTATGGTATACAGAAATTGACTAAACATATCTGAGATTCATCGGGAATTTATTTTTTTCTCCGAACATATTACTGTTGATAATTAGTTCACCTCGATCAAATATCATATATACAATACATGCATCTAAAAGTTAATGAGATTATGGATAAGAGGATATATATATATATATATATATATGTGTGTGTGTGTGTGTGTGCGTGCGTTTTTATTTTTATAAGTGATGGTATACATACCTACGTATATATACACACACACATATATATATATATATATATATATATATATGCTATATATATA
>NC_090742.1:132501429-132508929 GCF_036898095.1 Palaemon carinicauda | reverse complement strand
AAAATAAGTACGAACATAAATCTAAGAAAATGGAGAGAAATTACACTTTATTTATAATGGAACAAACATTCTACATGATACTATTTTATATTTTTGGAGTAATAATCATACAACTGAAAAACTTAACAAAATGACTGTTACAATATTAAATGATACTTTGCTTACAAGATTCAATGCAATTGTCAGTGCATTATCATCGTAAATATTACAATACTCTGACTTCTTAATTACTTATAAAAACTATAAATGAAAAAAAAAATAACAAAGGAGAATAGACCTAAGATAAAATATACAGATAACAAAATTGCAGTTGATCAAGATATATGTATATATATATATATATATATATGTCTATATATATATATATATATATATATATTTATGTATGTAAATATATATATATATATATATATATATATTTATGTATGTAAATATATATATATATATATATATATATATATACATATACACACATTGTTTCTGTATAGTATATAATAGTTTAGATACTGGAAGCATTGTATGTTTTGTAAATGATTATGGCAACAAGAGAAAGATGCGCAGAAAATTTAATAAAAACAAACGTATTTCATCCACAGCAGCAAATTAACCAGTTAAACTAGGCAACAGCAAATAAAGATGCAATTATTTTCGAGGAATAAAAGCCATGTTTTCTACAACGACTTTTCATTCATAATAAATGACCATAGTTATAAGAAATATATATATATATATATATATATGTGTGTGTGTGTGTGTGTGTGTGTGTGCGTTTGTTTGTGTGTATGTGTGGGTATGTGTGTGTTCTTTATATTTACGAGTGTTTCAGCTGTTTTTATCTACATACAGAGAATTCAAGGTAAAATGGAACCAAGTTACTTCTTTTTAATCAATCTAAATCGAAAACAAAAACGCAAGATGAACAAAGATAATCGCCAAAGGGCTCTGGACTTCAGTACTATAACCCAGATACTAGAAAATATTCTATATATGGGAAAAGTTTTTATTGTTACATAACAATAAAAGAAATGCTATGGAGAAAAAAATTTTGTTTATCGTAGTTATTTCATTTTAGACAGTCCGGTTTTTTTGCGTTGGTTTCGATGGTTTTTTCTGCATCCATTAAAGACCCTCAAAAAAACAAAAACTTGAAAATGAAGTAGATATCAATAGATGTAGCGGATCAGTTGAGTTATAATATATATATATATATATATATATATATATATATATGTATATATATATATGTTTGCACTTCATCCTAACTGGTTATCCAGAGCCTCCGGCAACAAAAGTTGTGTCGGTGGGATCAAAAAGTTACATTTAATTCTCTCGTTGGTTGAAAAGGGATCTGCTTGTTCGATGTAAATGAGCTTAAAAGGATTGGAATTGTCTTAGCTTTTTTTTCTCTATAACTTTTTTCACCTTTTTTACAATGAAATTATGGATAATTACATCGATCATAAGAATCACATCCGTGTTGGATTCATATATATGGTCAATATATGTATCAAGAATACATATTTTTAAAGCCTTTTTCATCCTTTTCTCATTCATGCATAAAAGCGTAAGTCGGTAATAAATATAACACATTATGGTAAACAAAAATTAGATGTATCCAGTGATTAATTCTATTTTTACTTAAATATTGGGTAAAATAAAAATCATTGTTACCTTCATAATCTAATGATATAATTTTTTCTTTTAATCTTACCTGATTTCAATTATCCTCAAAATAATCTATATAAAGTATTAATCATGAACTGTAGAAATAACACAAAATGCAAACTTGCCTTTTATTCGTTCTCTTAAAAACCTAGAAAATATTAATGAAGTATTAGTTTGACATGAATTGAACTTCTATATTTCACTATAACCATTATATTTTAAATCAGTTGTTGTTTGCGGATGATACTGTACTGGTTGCAGACGCAGAAAAGAAGCTTGGCCGATTAGTGACAGAATCTGGAAGGGTGTGAGAGAGAAGGACGTTGAGAGTTAATGGGGGTAAGAGTAAGGCCAAGGAGTAAGGTTATGAGATGTACGAGAAGGGGAGGGGGTGCGAGGTTGAATGTCATGTTAAATGTAGAGTTACTTGAGGAGGTGGATTAGTTTAAGTACTTGGGGTCTGTTGTCACAGTAAATGGTGGAATGGAAGCAGATGGGCGTCAGAGAGTGGATAAAGTATGCAAAGTGTTGGGGAAAGTGAAGAGAGTGGTAAAAAATAAAGGGTCGGGCATGGATGTAGAGAGAGTTCTGTATGATAAAGTGATTGTACCAACTGTGATGCATAGATCGAAGTTGTGGGGAATGAAACTGACGGAGAAACAGAAATTGGGTGTGTTTGAGATGAAGTGCCTAAGGAGTATGGCTGGTGTATCTTGAGTAGACAGGGTTATGAACTAAGTAGTGAGGATGAGAATGGTGTAAGACATGAGTTAGCAGGTAGAGTGGATACGAATGTGTTGAGGTGGTTTGGCCATGTTGAGAACATGGAAAATGGTAGCCTGTTAAAGAAGGTGATGAATGCAAGAGGAAGGTCAAGGTTCGGGTGTATGGATGAAATGAAGAAAGCTCTTGGCAATAGGAGGATGAATGTGAGAGAGGTAAGAGAACGTGCTAAAAATAGGAATGAATGGCGAGTGATTGTGACACAGTTGCGGTAGGCCCTGCTGCTTCCTCCAGTGCCTTAGATGACCGCGGAGGTAGCAGCAGTAGGGGATTCAGTGTTATGAAGCTTCATCTGTGGTGGATAAAGGGGGAGGATGGGCAGTGGCACCCTAGCAGTACCAGCCGAACTCAGCTGAGTCCCTTGTAAGGCTGGGAAAGGTGTCCTTTTTTTCTTTTGTTTGATGTCGGATATCCCCAAAATTGGGGGAAGTGCCTTGATATATATATAGACCATTCACTTCACTATCCATGTATTCAGGGATACAAACTCGTAAATGATTGTAACTGAAACTGACATTTTTTTTATACTTTAGTCTTCGAAGCTCCTCTCATTCACGTTTATTCAACAAATGCATGTAGCCTTCATTTTAATGTATATATAGAAAATATCACATGAATTGACATGTCCGAGGCCTTTGTTCTGCAGTGGAATAGTAAGTGCTTCTGTTTTTGTTGTTGTATATATATATATATATATATATATACATATATACAGTGATCCCTCGCTACTTCGCGGTTCGACCATCGCGGATTCACCACTTCGCGGATTTTTTAATAACGCATGTATATACATATATCGCGGATTTTCCGGAAATTTCGAAAATACCGCGATGTGATCAATGGTGCGAGATTAGGGAAAGTAAGGAAAATTGAATCATGATTGATTTTCAATATAAATGAAACTTTGAGGAGCAACAAAGATATCACTTGTTAGAGAGATAGAGGGAGGTAGTGAAAAATAGCCCACGGTCAGAGAGAGAGAGAGAGAGCAAGAGAGAGAGAGAGAGAGTGTGTGTGTGTGTGTGTTGTTTTAAATGTAATAAACAAAAAAATGTTATAGGTTATACCACATTGGTGCTTATGTAATATCAACTGTATACTGTAGACGGTTTGAATAAGTTGAGAAATGGTATAAACAATACTTAGTTAGTGTATTCGTACACCCTCAAGAGCGGCAGCTAGACGTCAGCTGATCTAATCATAGCCAAAAGTAAAACAAAAAGAAGTCAACAATACTCGATTTTTAAAACACACCCGGAATTTAAAAACAAAAGTACACGCTTTCTTAATGTACAATTAACTATTTAAAGAGTAGCAATTTTCTAGAATAAAATGATGTATCCCAAAAAATAATGGTTTGCTGATGAAATCAGATGCCGTATTTTCAGCAACGATTAAAATGGATGTAAACTCCGCATAATTTTTTCGTTTCGTATTTAATTGACACTAAGAAAACTAATTTTAGTTTCTTCATCTATATGTCAATATTGTATAACACGCAGAGAGAGAGAGAGAGAGAGAGAGAGAGAGAGAGAGAGAATGAATCAGCTATTTTAATCCAATGCCATGTTTTTGTTTTGTGAGAATTTCATTGCCATGATTATAACAACAACATGCGGTACTGAACTTAACAGTATTAAACAGACTACTGTAATATGATAAAGTAAAATATTTGTAATAGCCTAACCTATTTTATATGAAATGGGGCTATTTTTTTTTTGTTTAAAATTTACATTTACGTACGTAAAACAATTCTCTCTCTCTCTCTCTCTCTCTCTCTCTCTCTCTCTCTCTCTCTCTCTCTCGTAAATTATTTTCCTGCTTTGCTACGTATGTATGATTTTATATAGATACGGTAAATAATATTTGTAATAACATATTTTCTAAAAGCTTTTACTGTAATATCATTATTTATCACTTTCATCATGCACGTTAAATGCCTTCATTTGTTTACTGAGTGTACTTTATGACGCCGTCGTTTCAGGCGGCGTCATAAAGAAAAACATTTCATTTGGAAGTCCTAAGAAAAATTAAGTAAAACATTGGTAATAACAAAATCAACATACTGTACTGAATAATCAGTATAATCGATGCAAAAACTAACCTATACACAGATGTGTAAATGCGTTTGTTCCTTCATTATGATCAGAGATAAACATTAACAAAACATTGGTTGCCATTTTTTATCGTGCTATTTGGCGTGTTTAGGAAACGCATGATATAAAATCGCCTTTAATATTTGTGCCTGTTTTAGTTTAGGGTACTGTAGTACATGCATTAAGTGTTATGTACATTAAAGGGTAGTTTATTAACAGCACTACGTTCAAGGGAAGATTTTAAAAGTCTGAATATACATGTTGAATAAATACGTAAATATGGTGTCACTACTTCACGGATTTTCACCTATCGCGGTCGGGTCTGAAACCTATCTACCACGATAAACGAGGGTTCACTGTATACATATATATATATATATATATATATATATATGAGAAAATAAAGTTTCTTATATCAACAATCATTGAAAATATTCGGATTATTTATTAGAAATATTCCTATAATGAACAGGATTATATAGATATCTATTATTTTCTATAATTTCTCTCTCTCTCTCTCTCTCTCTCTCTCTCTCTCTCTCTCTCTCTCTCCCTCTTTCTTGATTTGGTTAATAAGAGGTAACACTGCTCCTTTGGTAAAAAAAAAAAAACGATTCCGATGAAATATCTCAAGAACGTAAAAGTTGTGATATACGAACGTCTGTTTGTAAATCATGAAATGTTTAAAGATTCGCCGATAAGGAAAGAGAAAATGGAAGAAGAAATTCCAAGAGGAAGAGGAGCAATGTAATATGTGGATGCTCTCAGGGTACCAGATAATCAAGATGTTTATATAAACAGAGATGGAAAGACTCAGCCACTTTCTTCCTGATATCCAGACGGCTTTTCTTTGGAGGAATTTATGAAAACAAAATGCTTCGGGAGGCAGAGGATGAAAGATTATCCCTGCAGGAAAAGCGAAGGATTTTGGAAACGCACCGAATATAATCTTGGCCTGTGAATGAACTCATTTGGATTAGGGAAGCATCATTTTCGGTGCTCAAGAAGCAGATGGAATCTCGGTAATATCTTCCATGCCCACGCGGGAATGTATCTTCGAAATTGAATAACACCGTCGTGAAAATGACTTAGGGGATATTTGTACAAATCTAGTATATTCTATTTATTTTTCATTTACTGAGATGAAAATCAATAATATATATTTCAGATCAAGATTGTTGTTCCTAAAATATGTTATTTCAATAATTCATTACTTCTTCTGAAGATTATCTATTTTCTTTGTCCCTTTGCTCACTGGATTTTTTTTTTTCCTTTTGGAGCCCTTGGGCTTATAGCATCCTACTCTTCCAACTAAGGTTGTAGCTTAGCTATTCATAATAATGATGATAATTATAATACTGCAGTCTTTGTTATAGGACATAATCTATGCATTAATTTTGTTAGGGTCATGGATTTACTCGCAAAATAACATCTTGATCTTTCTCTTATTCGTTTGGGAAGGAAGTCTGCGTCTTAATTGGGATATGATTTAAAATCATTCATTTCTCAAATTTCTCATAGAAGTGATGAGAACGAGCAACAAGAAGGTTACCCTTTAGACGCTACCTAAAACATAAAACAAATTACGTCTAAGTCAGTATAATTAATTGATGGGAATAATAAATCATCATAATACAGATGTGAAGGAAGGCTTATATCAATGGATTAATCCTTATCACTCCAAATTAAATGAATTATGTCATATATTAGTGTAATAATTTAAAAATAAATGATATTCACATAATTGATATGAAATATAGAAAACCATGCATTTGAAATATAAGTTTTTATTATGTCAATACTCGATTTAAAAAAAAATAATAGATTAATCTTTACCTGAATGCAATCATACTAATCATATAAATTAGTCTACCAGGTAGAGAATATATGTGCTCTAGGGAGAATTGTTTCTGCCCCATTCTAGTCTGTCTCTACTTTCTTATTATTATTATTATCATTATTATTATTATTATTATTATTATTATTATTATTATTATTATTATTATTATTATTATTATTATCATTTTATTACATTATCATTATTAATATCATTATTGTTGTTATTATTATAATTCTTATTTTTATTATATTACTTACTAAGCTACAACCCTAGCCGGAAATGCAGGATGCTGTAAGACAAGGGTTTCCAACAGGGAAATTAGCTCAGTGAGGATAGGAAATAAAGAAACAAATAGATTCCTGCGCCTGAGTATACCCTCAAGCAAGATAACTCTAACTCAAGACAGTGGAAGACCATGGTATAGAGGTTATGACACAACCAAAGAGTAAAGAACAATAGTTTGATTTTGCAGTGTCCTCCTTGAAGAGCTGCTTACCATTGCTAAAGAGTCTTTCCTGACCTTATTGAATATCATGAAACTTTATTATATCTTAGATATGTTATTCTCATTTTCGTGATATAATAAATTCTTAAAGAAACACATCATGAAAGAAAATTTTCGAACGAATCTTCCTATTTCAATGTCTAAGACGTACCATGTGTGGAGCTACACCCCCTAAAGACTGGAAATCCATTGCAAGAATAAAATGAGTATCTATGGTTTGAAGAGACTTCAATAAAAGGAACGATTCCGGATGGTTTCCCTTTTCAGGAGCAGCTGAGAAACAGGACAAAGTACTTTAAAAAATTTGGCTACATATAAACGTTTTCTCCAGCACTTCACTATCGAGGGGAACAGGAAAAACAAGGGGCTCAATCGCCAAAACATTCTGGGAAAATTGTCTCTATATAAAATATATATTCTTTCTCTCTCTCTCTCTCTCTCTCTCTCTCTCTCTCTCTCTCTCTCTCTCTCTCTATGATTCTGGATTCTAAACGCATGAGAAGAAGCTATACTAGTAGTTTTGTAAATAGCATTAAAAGATTAAACCTTAGCCTCTTTAGAAAAGTATCATCTTCGCTTAGTATATTTCTTGACTTTGACTGAAATATGTG
>NC_090742.1:132488929-132493929 GCF_036898095.1 Palaemon carinicauda | reverse complement strand
CACTACTACCAGATCTGACTTCACCCGACCCATGCAACCATGAAGAGGCTGACAGTCGGATGTTGCTGCATGCATCTCACGCAGCTAAGCACGGACACCATTCAATAGTCATCCGGACTGTAGACAGCGATGTTGTAGTGCTGGCAGTGTGCATGGTACAGGAACTGCAACCAGAAGACAAGCTATGGCTGTCATTCGGAAAAGGCCGAAGTTTCCGATACCTAGCAGCAAATGAAGTAGCAGCTGGACTGGGACCAGAGAAGGCTCGTGCACTGCAGATGTTCCACGCTCTAACTGGATGCGATACTCTGTCAAGCTTTGCTAGACATGGCAAGAAGACCGCATGGGCAGTCTGAACAGTACTGCCAGAGTTAGCTGAGGCGCTGATGCAGCTGTCTTCCGCACCAAGTGACATACCAAATGATGCAATGTGCATCATCAAGAGGTTCGTGATCCTGTTGTATGATAGAACCAGCAAATGCACGGATACTGACAAGGCCAGGAGGAAACTCTTCGCAAGGAAGAACAATGTGTAGCTGATCCCTCCAACGAAGGCAGCTTTAGAGGAACATGTCAAGAGGGCAGTATATCAAGGTGGACATGTGTGGGGTCAGATACTGCTGCCAGCACCAGAACTCCCACCACCAACAAACTGGGGTTGGTCAATGACTGGAGGACAATACACACCATACTGGACCAGGCTACCTGAGGCAGCTCACACCTGCATTGAGCTGGTTTCTTCCGCACCAAGTGACATACCAAATGATGCAATGTGCATCATCGAGAGGTTGGTAATCCTGTTGTATGATCGAACCAGCAAATGCACGGACACTGACAAGGCCAGGGGGAAACTCTTCGCAAGAAAGAACAATCTGCAGCTAATCCCTCCAACGAAGGCAGGTTTAGAGGAACATGTCAAGAGGGCAGTATATCAAGGTGGACATGTGTGGGGTTAGATACTGCTGCCAGCACCAGAACTCCCACCACCAACAAACTGGGGTTGGTCAATGACTGGAGGAAAATACACACCATACTAGGCCAGGCTACCTGAGCCAGGTCACACCTGCATTGAGCTGGTTTCTTGCAAGTGCCAGAAAGGGTGTGTGAGACGCTGCAAGTGCAAGAAGGCTGCCCTTAAGTGCACAGCCCTCTGTGTGTGTGAAGGGGACTGCACATGAAGATGAGTCCACAACATTCATTTACTTGTGGCAGTGCTGAACTGGTTAACATGAGATGGTTTAGGTACACATATCTTCAGTACCGATGTATACCTAGCCTCAAATACAGGACCATTGTAGAATGTTAGTACACACCCAACCTTATATATTATACCATAGCATGTCAGAATTTTAACTAAGATATCTAAGACATGACATAAGACATGTGTCAAAATTATAAAACTCAAAATTAGTAGTTGAAGTAAGTCGATATTTATTTAGAGTTTTACAGGGAAAGCTAGTTTTGAGAAGTTTACGTTATGTGTTAATGTTCACACTATTTTGTGGATATTCAGACGTTAACCGCGAATAGATAATTTTGTGATATTGATTAAAGGAATGGAGAAAACTAATCATATATGAAAGGTGCCATATCAAACCTAAAACAACACAGAATCTAATCAATAACTCAAAAAAAATTTTACTTCACAGACTTTGAGTAAAATGGTGTCTTGTCAAAAATACATGATGATGGATATTCATCACTCATGAATTAAGTGGAGTGTTGTAATAAAGTATGTCATTTGGAAAAATGGATATTGTCATGTACTGTAAAAATATTTGACCCAGAGGTAATCGCACATGTAGAATTCAAGTGGCGGTCATTTTGAAATCCAATACGTTGGCTAATTTATAAAGATACATAATGCAGATTATAACCTTTCCTCCGAAAACATACATTTGGACACCAGAATCGAGTCAATAGCAGCATTAGACCCAAAGATAATCGAAAATGTAGATTTCAAACAACGGCCATTTTGAAATCCAATATGGCGGCTCATTGGTACAAAATATGCGATGCAGATTGTTACTATTAGATTCCTTGCCCCCCCCCCCCCCGCAAAAAAAAAAAAAAACATACATTCAAACACCAGAATCGAGTCAATGGCAGCATTACACCCAATGATAATAAAAGATGTAGATTTCAAATGGCGGCCATTTTGAATTCCGATATGGCAGACATAAAGGGAGAATTCCTATTGGCTCAATATCTGAAAATGTTCGCCATATATCAATGTACATTTGTGCCTAATTTGATTTTTGTATCACAAAATGCACAATCCTTTTGAAATTTCGAGCTAAACCGCCCCATTAATAGTAAAAAATTAATAGTCAAACTATGCATTTATGTATTCCGTTCATAGTTTGAACTAATGCTGCTCTAGTTTCTCTAGATGGATTTCATTTTTCATTTTTTTTTTAAACAAGCCTGTTATGGGTAATGAGTTTTTCGTATGTGTTTTAATTACAGATTAAGATGAATTAAACCATATGTATTTATTACTTGTGTTAAGACGAATCCATGCTTCTCTAATTGATATCAATTTAAATTTTCGGGAAACATCAGGCTATTTTTTTTAGTTTTCCGCAACATTTTTGGTATGTAGAACTGAAGAATAAGATAAAAGATTACAGTATGTAGCACTATGAGTGTGCCACTAGAGAAACCTATTAATATGCATAAGAAAACAAATGAAGATCAATTATTTTTAAACAGAAAATCCTCGTAATATGGAATTCACCATATTTCATGAGAAACACACTCAAAGGCGAATATTGTTTTATAGATGCCTCTAGTCGTGCTATGATTTGAGCCTATATCTTGGGTAGAAATATGAGTGATGTAAGTTAATTTCGTTTTTAATGACTTATTCCCTCAGAATTCAGGTACCGGCATTTGTAATGAAAATCAAAATCAACCATTCGTTATTTATGATAGTTTTTGGTGACGGCGTTGATTGTCCGATAGGTAAACTTAGACTATGGATGACCACAAAGAAAATATGTTTTTGCTATGTAAAATAAACCTTTGGTAAGGTCATTCTATTATTATTATTATTATCATTATTATTATTATTACAAGTTAGCTACAACCCTAAGTACAATGCTCCAACAGGGAAAAGAGCCGAATGAGGATTGGAAACAAGGAAATGAATACAATAGTGTGTCTGAGTGTACCCTCAATTTCATTATTATTATTATTATTATTATTATTATTATTATTATTATTATTATTATTATTATTATTATTATTATCATTTTTATGATCATTATTATTATTATTATTATTATTATTATTATTATTATTATTATTATTATTATCATTACTATTATTATTACTAAAAGTTAGCTACAACCCTAAGTAGAATGCTCCAACAGAGAAAATAGCCGAGTGTGGATAGGAAACCAGGAAATAAATAGAATAGTGTCTGAGTGAACCCTCAAGTATAAGACTTCTAACCCAAGACAGTGGGAGACCATGGTACAGAGGCTAAGGCACTGCCCAAGACTAGAGAACAATGGTTTGAATTTGGGGTGCCCTTTACCCAGAAGAGCCGCTTACCAAAGGTAAAGAGTTTCTTCTACCTTTATCAAGGGGAAAGTAACCACTGAGCAATTTTAGTGCAGTAGTTAACCCATTGAGTGAAGAAGAATTTTTTTGGTTATCCTAATTGCTATCAGGTGTATTTGGAAAGAGGGGGATGTTCAAAGAATACGCCAGACTATACGTGTATATGTAGGCAAAGGAAAATTTAGCCGTGACCAGAGAGAGATCTAATATTTTAATGGTGTGGCTCATTTTATAGCTATGAGTTGCTTATGACTTTTGTGTGAGGATTCTTTTAATTTTAATAAGATATTTACCTGCATTTTTATTTTACATATACACATGAAATTAAATTAAAAAAATCGATGAAATTACTTCTGAATGATGGATAAAACCGTAATTTTTTTTTTTTTTGTATTAATTCTGTTCAGTTTTACGGAACAGACTCTTCAACTATACTTTGAAAGTATACCATAATTGAGACGGATTGATTAGAGAAAAAATTCGCAAACCTTTAAAGGTTCAATTATTTTCTAGATAAATTTTTATTTGTCATCCATATATATATATATATATATATATATATATATATATATATATATATATATATATATATATATATATATATATATATATGTATGTATACATGTATATATATATATATATATATATATATATATATATATATATATATATATATATATATATATATATATATATATATATATACATACATAAATATATATATACATATATATATATATATATACATGTATACATACATACATATATATATATATATATATATATATATATATATATATATATATATATATGTATGTATACATGTATATATATATATATATATATATATATATATATATATATATATATATATATATATATATATATACATACATAAATATATATATACATATATATATATATATATATATATATATATATAATATATATATATATATATATATATATATATATTTATATATTTATATATATATATATATATATATATATATATATATATATATATATATATATATATATATATATATATATATATTCTGACATAATAAATGGTGCTCATCATATACATTATTTTAATGTATTTTCTTCCTTACGTTATTACAATTAAAAAACGATTCAATAACAAAAACTCTTTCATATAAAAATATAAAAATATAATACCTATTGCTAACTAATAACTGTACGCAAAAACTTTCACGGTAATACCAAGCGTCAGGAATTAAACATAATTTGTCTCAATTTACTAAAATAACAACCCTACTTCGAAACGAAAATTCCATGAGTAATTCACCTATAGTCACAAGACAAGCTAGAAACGGTTCCTTGATTAATAAGTTGATAAAGTGTAATTGAATGTTTTATATATATATATATATATATATATATATATATATATATATATATATATA
>NC_090742.1:132473929-132478929 GCF_036898095.1 Palaemon carinicauda | reverse complement strand
CCCAGAAAATATATAGACCTGCTCAAAAGACTTTATGATATTACACTTAAAAAAAAAAAAAAAAAAAAAAAAAAAAAAAAAAAAAACCGTGAAAATTCGGGAATAAATCTTGCCCGGCATTTACAGTTTTAAAAACAGATATATTGACGTAAGGGAGTGATATTACGGTCACCAACCCGTAAAAAAATCACAAAGTATTGTATAATTACGGTCGCCTGTATTTTACTGAAATACTGCTGAGAATATTATATTTTACGGAGAATTTATGATTAAGATTACGTTTTTTTAACAGTGTAGTTTAACTGTTATCTTGATTTATGTTTAAAGATATCTACTCTATTTGAAAATACTCGAAATACTGCTCTATATCTTGAGATTAAATTTCCACTTGATTTATCGACATGCTACGAACCAAACACAAAGCAACACCCAGTACCGAGACTTGGCTACATTCCACATAGGGTGTAGCAGTATACAAGACCTGGTGAGGACGACTGCTGAATTTCCTTTATCTTTTATGAATGAGGATTTTCATCTTAATCATACAACCTACAATAAGTTGTATATTTTGATAAGACTATCATATTATAGGGTGTACTAATCCCTATTATTTAACCCTGGAATAGGAACCATAAGTTGATTAAATCTTTGAGTTATTTGCTGCTTGTTCAAAGAAGTTTGTAATTTACATTAATTATTTTTTGTATGATAAACATTTATATTGTAAAAATTTCTTAGTATTCACAAAACATTTTTTGAACATGTATGTGGAAATTTTCATGATATAAGATTAAAGACTATTTGCCATACCAGGATACTTTAAAAACTAAAGTAGTTTTGTAAACTTTGATATAAATGAGTTAGGTAATCACTATTGACATATAAGGTCAGAGTATCTTTTATTCTCTTTCTCCTAAGATATTTATTCGTTAATATTTAAGTAATCTATACCATACCCAGATAAAGGATGATATATCAACCTGAAATGATTTAACGAAGATATAAGGTCACAAGTATTTTTAATGAGGTGATAAAATATATATATATGGCCATTGGGAAAACATTGACAGCCTTATTGAATAAAGATTAGATGAATTAATAGACTAGTAGGATGATAACAATAAACTTAGAGGGATATAGTAAAAATAGATAAACGCAAAACGTAGTTTGATAAAAGTTAAAATGAATCAACTGAAATATATTCAGGCAAAGAAAAAAGATGTAACTATCTTTCACATTAGAAGTCTCTTTCTCATGAAATGCAACTTTTATAGAAAATATACAAAATATACGAAGCAGTAAAAAAAAAAATAATATCAACTCGTTCAAGAACTAAGTATTATGTAAAGTAGAAAAATCTACTGAAATGGGGAAGTATGTTATACGTCTACGTAATACAAAAAAAGGGTATAAAAATGAGAGATCTCGAAAACAGAAAGAGTCTTCTAAGTTGGATGAATTAGATAAATTACATCTAGGAAATAACAACGCTCTTCAAAATATAATATTCGAAATTGAAATGAGGAGATATAAAACTGTGAAAGAAAAAAATCACAAAGTTTTAATTAGGAAGAAAAACTAAGAAAACAAGAAGAGGATTGAAAGTTATTTAAATGGACAATTCCGATGCACGTAATGGGGTAATAATGGTTTTAAAAGGAACTTTTCTAAATAGATCCTGGAAGATTGAAAGTCAACGCTTTAGATATTTGAAATAAAAGTAGGTAATGAACAGTTATGAAACAGAAATTTTTAAGAAAATATTAATAACTGGAGAAGGAAACATATCTTGGCTTTTAAAAAGCGTTCTACTGAATGTTTTTAAAGAGACCGTGCTACTCAGAAAAACTTCGAAATTCTTACCAAGATTAGAAATGACTTTAAGCTTTTAATTTTTTTTATACTAATGCGTTTATGCCATTAAATTTTAGTTTTATTAAGTTCAACAATTTACTACAGAATATATGGACAAATTCTCAAGTGACATCTCTGATGAATAAGTTTATACAAAAGGTCTTATATAACTAACTTATGTGATTCGTTGATGAAATAATCTGATTACGAGATTATGAATTTGAAAAAGGATTGTTACTATATGACGATGAAAGTAGGCTGTTTTCATGATTGAATAAAGCATGAAAAGCTTATACGTTTGAAAGATATAATATGATCTGATGTTTGGTATCATGTAATCAGATAACAAGGATGCTAATACTAGATATTATATCGATTATATTAACTCTTATCAATGTTCCTCTTTGTATTTCTAATGAGATTGATTCAATAAAAAGGTGATTAAATTTAGCTTCAATATATCGTTTTGCCAAATAATGTGACTACAGTATTCCAATTTCACATGAGGCTTTATAATGTGAATAAGGACTAAAATAAATTTGAAACATGAGCAGTTTACCAATATGGTTTTATAGAATATTATCATAATTTTTTTTTCTTTAAAAAAATAACTGATGAAACAAGCAAAAACGCCAAAATTTTTCATCCTTTCTTTGGTGGAATAAACATAATTCATAACATAATTCTACATCAATAAAAAACAGATTCCCTAAGTAAATCACACAATTAAAATTGCATGAAACTAAACATACACATGAAGCGTACTTTTTATAAGAGTTATCTTATCTATATGCATAAGAATAAAAACTCATAGAGATATATATTTGTAGTTTTCTATTAACGCTAATCCCCATTTGCCTCTGATAAAGCTGATTATAAGATAAATGAATTATCTTGAAGATTATACCCTTTGCATTGATAGTTCAAAGTGAAATCTCTGACTCATAATACTATTGAAAAGAATAGAAAATTTATCTAAGCTAATAAAAAGAAAAAATCAGAAAATGTAATGCTAATAAATTTCCTATATTTAATTTTCATTTTCAAAGAATAACATTTCCGGGTTTTCACATCAACACCAAATACTTCGCACTATCTTCATTTACGTGCATAAATAACCAAGAATGTCAGCTTGATCTTTCTTCTAGACTTTGTCTCATTTCAAGCAAGCATTTTCTCTAGTTGAGTCCTAAATAAAGGAAAAACTACGATACTGCTGGTGATGTAGCAAGCAAAGATTTTACTTCAGGCATACAGGTACTGGCCTTATGATTACCACAAAAAAAAAAAAAAAAAAAAAAAAAAAAAAAAAAAAAAAAAAAAAAAAAAAAAAAAAATAGAGCTCATAAAATAATATGTAAAGTTGATATATATCAATCGAACTTTACAAGCAAAAGAAAAGTCTAGTTGATATCCAGAGGATATTCTTTGATTGCTGATATCGCCACTTGATTCAATCACACACCTCTACGGACATTTTTTTACCTATTTCTGATATAGGGAAGTAGTAAAAACAACTTTCAGAGACATAGGTATGAGAACAAAATTATCAGTATGCTTTTGAAGAAAGCGAGGAGAGATATGTGGTTAATGAATTCATGAAAAGGCTTGGAGAGAGAGAGAGAGAGAGAGAGAGAGAGAGAGAGAGAGAGAGAGAGAGAGAGAGAGAGAGAGTAACTGTCAGTTAATTTTATCTAATACAAGATTTTGAAATCATGAATTATGGTAATAGATTTTGAATGATTTGTGAAAGCGACGTGCAATATACTGAAGCATGAAGTTGTGTTTTAACTAACTCACAAACGTTTCATGTCCCCATGGCTTTTCAAGCACTATTGGCCAGGGGATTTCACGTACGGTATTATTACGAGCTTTGAATAATAATTACATGATTTCAATTACTGCTATAAACAATTTCTTTAGGCAATAAAACTGTTAAAATTCCTATGGCCAAAATAATTAAAGTAGAATTAGATTTTCATGATCATTTTATAATCTTATCGGCAAAAACAGAAATAAAAGGCTAAGCATACCTTAACAGCCACTTCTTATAATTCCCTTCTTTGGGAGCGCTAGAACAAGTAAAAAATCTAATTTATCCAGGACTGAAAAGGATCCGGGTTTTGGAACGCCATTTGCTTCGTGGCGCCTCTGCTGAGCTTCGGACTCCTATCACGGTCGTCATGGTGCTCGTATTCCATTCCTTCCATCCCATCATCATCCTTTACATATGACCTTCCCTCTTTCACATCCCTATTCCATTTATTGGCTGCTGGTAATTTGAGAAGAACCTGCGGCCCCTTTTTATGGAGGACAATCTAAATCCATCAATCCCTCCACCACTTCATTCGCAGGTAGCCAATACGCGAGATATCCAAAAATATATTCGAATTTTAGAGAAAGATCAATATGTTATTGAATTGGTTATAAGTATGATGATGTCTCAATTTGCGTGTTTAAATATATTGAGTAAACAAAAGATAGTGTCTGCAATAATATTGCATAGTTTAATAATGGTATCCATATATGGCTAATCAATTACTCTAGGATTTCTTTTTTGGCACAAGAATTTTATCTAGTCTTGGGTAGTGCCATAGTCTGTGTACCATGGTCTTGTGGTGTCTTGGTTAGAGTTCTTTTGCTTGAGGGTATACTCGGGCACATTATTCTCTCGTCAATATTTATAGATGACAGGCCTAATTTGATGTTATTACTGAGCTTGAGACATTTTATATTGTTATTTATTACTTCGTATAACCTACAGAGTTTGTTTATTTTCTTATATCCCTTTTTCACTGGGCTAATTTCCTTGTTGGAGGCCTCGGGATTATAGCATCCTGTTTCCAGGTATGGTTGTAGCTTAGTAAGTAAATAATAATAATAATAATAATAATAATAATAATAATAATAATAATAATAATAATAATAATAATAATAATAATAATAATAATAATAATAATAATAATATTATTGCAATTGAAGGTAGTATTTTGGCAAGGGCACCAGCTAGAGAGTCATGGGGTGTTTTGACTGGCCAGACAGTACTACATTGGATTCTTCTCTCTGGTTACGGTTCATTTTCCCTTTGCCTACATATGCACTGAATAGTCTGGCCTATTCTTTACATATTCTCCTCTCTCCTCATA